>NC_079341.1:36465929-36545929 GCF_029582105.1 Oenanthe melanoleuca | reverse complement strand
TGGTGGCCATTAAGAGACAAGCATTGCTTTTCCCCACTGCCAACCTCAAGTTAGGCTCTTTTTGGGGATCAGTGCTCTGCCAAGCCCCGGGAGCTCATGTCAGGCCTCAGAATCAAAGGATGTTTGTGTTGGAAGAGACTCTACAGCACATCCAGCTTCACCCCTGCCATGGGCAGGTCACCTTCCACCAGAGCAGGCTGCTCCAGCTCTGTCCAGCTGGCCTGGGACACGTCCCTGTGTCACCGTGGGAATCCCACACACAGATGTGCCCCACGAGTGCCCAGGTGCAGCCAGCCCCAGTGCCCAGGAGCTGCTGCAGACCCTGGTTCAGCTGGGCTTGACCCTGGAACTTCCTGCAGGCTGGGCTCTGCGGGACAGGGACGGGGACAGGGACAGGGACAGATGTGGGCAGGGAACAGGGACAGGGGCAGGGACAGGAGCAGGGACAGGGACAGGGTTGCACATCCTGCTGGGGACAGGGACAGCGGTGGCACATCCTGCCGAGGCTGTGTGGAAGGTGACAGCCCCGTGCTGGCAGTGACAAGGGCGGCAGGATGTGGTGCCTTTGGTGCCCGTGGGGCTGGCAGGGAGCTGCAGGGCGGCTCTGTGCCCTGTGCCCTGTCTCTGTGCCCTGTGTCCTGTGACTGTCCTGTCCCTGTGCTCTGTGCTCTGTCCCTGTGCCCTGTCCCTGTGCCTGTCCTGTGCCCTGTGCCCTGTGACTATCCTGTCCCTGTGCTCTGTGCTCTGTCCCTGTGCCCTGTCCCTGTGCCTGTCCTGTGCCCTGTGCCCTGTCCCTGTCCCTGTCCCTGTGCCCTGTCCCTGTCCCTGTGCCCTGTGTCCTGTCTCTGTGCCCTGTGCCCTGTGACTATCCTGTCCCTGTGCTCTGTGCTCTGTCCCTGTGCCCTGTCCCTGTGCCTGTCCTGTGCCCTGTGCCCTGTGCCCTGTCCCCGTGCCCTGTCCCCGTGCCCTGTCCCTGTCCCCGTGCCCTGTGCCCTGTCCCTGTCCCTGTCCCCGTGCCCTGTCCCTGTCCCCGTGCCCTGTGCCCTGTCCCTGTCCCTGTCCCTGTGCCCTGTCCCTGTGCCCTGTGTCCTGTCTCTGTGCCCTGTGCCCTGTGACTATCCTGTCCCTGTGCTCTGTGCTCTGTCCCTGTGCCCTGTCCCTGTGCCTGTCCTGTGCCCTGTGCCCTGTGCCCTGTCCCTGTCCCTGTCCCCGTGCCCTGTCCCTGTCCCCGTGCCCTGTGCCCTGTCCCTGTCCCTGTCCCTGTGCCCTGTCCCTGTGCCCTGTGTCCTGTCTCTGTGCCCTGTGCCCTGTGACTATCCTGTCCCTGTGCTCTGTGCTCTGTCCCTGTGCCCTGTCCCTGTGCCCTGTGCCCTGTGCCCTGTCCCTGTCCCCGAGCCCTGTCCCTGTCCCTGTGCCCTGTCCCTGTCCCTGTCCTGTGCCCTGTGCCCTGTCCCTGTGCCCTGTCCCTGTCCTGTGCCCTGTGCCCTGTCCCTCCCCGGTCCCCGTGCCCTGTCCCTGTCCCCGTGCCCTGTCCCTGTCCCTGTCCCTGTGCCCTGTGCCCTGTCCCTGTGCTCTCTGCCCTGTGCCCTGTCCCTGTCCTGTGCCCTGTCCCTGTCCCTGTCCCCGTGCCCTGTCCCTGTCCCTGTCCCTGTCCCTGTCCTGTGCCCTGTGCTCTCTGCCCTGTGCCCTGTCCCTGTCCTGTGCCCTGTCCCTGTCCCTGTCCCCGTGCCCTGTCCCTGTCCCTGTGCCCTGTCCCTGTCCCTGTCCCTGCCCTGTGCCCTGTGCCCTGTGCCCTGTGCTCTCTGCCCTGTGCCCTGTGCCCTGTCCCTGTCCCTGTCCCTGTCCCTGTCCCTGTCCCTGTGCTCTCTGCCCTGTGCCCTGCCCTGGGGCTCGGGGCTTGCCCATCCCCTGGATCCCCGAGCCCTGCAGAGGTGTGGGTGGGAAATCCCGGGGTGAGCAGTGGGTGCAAACCCTCCCCAGCCGTGCCGAGCTGAGCCGTGCCCCGGGGCTGGGGCAGCGCTCCGGATCAGCTCCAGGCTTGTCAGAAATGCTCTCCCAGGAAATACCGAACTCCCCGGCTGCGGGGCCAGGGGCTGGTGCTGGGCACACCCAGGGCCCTGCTGGCAGCGCTGCTGCAGCCCCACGCTGCTGCTCAGCTGTCACCACGGGGCTGGAGTTTAACACAGCACTATGACCCCCAGCATTTCATGGAATTCAGATTTTCTGCCTGCCAGCCTGGAATAAATGTGGTTATAACGCTGAGATCCCGGTGTTTGGAGGGGAAGGAGCTGACAGGAATGATCCTGGCTTGGGCAGCAGGGGCTGAACGAGCAGCTGTGTGTGGCCCAGCTGCTATTGATGCTGGAGAGTTTCCAATTGCTGGTAATGGACTGGGGAAAAGGGATAATGTGTTTGATCGATCAGCATGGACAAATTTCATTTAGGGGATCAATAACAGTTTATACTTGACAGAGCAGAGGGACCACATTTATTTTTCCCTTTGATTGAATAAATGTTTTCAATGAAGGTGCAGCTGTGCAGCAATCCTGCAGGTGAAGTGTGTTTAAAAGGAGCCCCTGGTGCTGAGCACAGCCAGGGGCTGCCTTCCCTGGCTCCAGCACTGTGAAATACTAAAATCAGACACCACTTGGGCATGTTTTTAAGCATGGGGAGGAAAGGGAAGTTTTTCTGGTTTTTTTCTGAGCTTTTTTCCCTTTTCTGTATCCAGAATAATTCCTCTGAGAAGATATGTGGGAGGGCAAACACGCTGAGGAAACAGCCACAGCCCCAGTGGCACCTGGAGCTCCTCTCCCGAGCAGCCTCTGCCCCTCCAGGCTCTCCTGGGGCACAGCAGGGACCAGAGGGGTGGCAGTGGCACTGCAGGGTCCCAGCATGGCCCTGGGACACAGGTGGCTCTGGCTTCTGCCCTTGGCACAGCCCCAGTGCCCCTGGGTGTGTGCTGGAGCACCCAGCCCAGCCCTGGGGCTCACAGATACCTCAGACAGGCTGCTCCTGTCACTGTGTGACATCCCACACTGCACAACCCTCCCACCACCAGCTGGGCGCCATCTCCAAGCCATCTGCCCCTTCTGTCCATCTGCAGTGCTCCAGGAGCTCCAACATCTGCACAATTCCCCCTGGAGCTGACCCACTCTCAGCAGAGAGGGCAGGGCTGGTCCCTGGCCACTGCAGCCCCTGGGCCAGACCTTGGTGGGGACATCCAGCCCTGCCAGGGACTGTCCCTCCTGTCTGGGACACAATCCCAGGCCTGGGACAGCATCCAGGAGGATCACACAGAGGAGAGCTGCTGGAGAACTGCTGAGAAATGCTGAGAACTGCTGAGAACTGCTGGAGAAATGCTGAGAACTGCTGGAGAACTGCTGAGAAATGCTGAGAGCTGCTGAGAACTGCTGAGAAATGCTGAGAGCTGCTGAGAACTGCTGATATCCCTGACTGTTAACCTGATGGTTGAATCCTGCCCTTCATTATCGTTAACATTGCTTTGCCTTTCCCACTGCAGGCAGCTCTGCTCTCCTTCCATGGCTTGTGCCTGCTCCATCAGACCAGAGGGAAACTCCCAGAATTGTGTCTTTGGGCCACAGAGCAGAGGGAAGCTCCCAGAATTGTGTCTTTTGGGCCACCATGGCCACTTGGGCTCCCAGCTGCTCCTCCAGGCTCTGCTGTGGGGTCTGGCTGAGCTCCCCTGGAACACAGAACCCCCTGTTTCGTTGCTGTGTTTATGAACTCTCTCTCTGAGAGGCTTAGGCTCAGGTTTGGCTGGTGGCACAGTGTAATTAAGCGGCAGCTGAGGCAGATGAGAACTTTCCCTTGCAATATGGAGCAAAAGCCAGCACAGCCCAGCAGCTCCCAGCTCCAGCTCGTCCCCCCTGCTCATCACGGCCAGAGCAGCTCCAGACTGGGACCCACGGCCCCGTCAGGGCTCTGGCAGGCAGCTGGGACTGTTGGAAATGCACATGGGCTGTGTGTGCTCCGTGGGGAAATGCCAGGCCTGGCACTGTGGGGATGCCGTGTCGCACTGGGTTAAATCTCCAATTCTTCAATTCTTCCATTCTTCAATTCTCCAATTCTCCAGTTCTTCAATTCTTCAATTCTTCAGTTCTTCAGTTCTTCAATTCTCCAATTCTCCAATTCTTTAATTCTCTAATTCTTCAATTCTTCGTTTCTCCAATACTTCAGTTCTTCAATTCTTGAGTTCTTCAATTCTTCCATTCTCCAATTCTTCCATTCCTCCATTCTCCAATTCTCCAATTCTCCAGTTCTTCCATTCTTCAATTCTTCCATTCTTCAATTCTTCAGTTCAGTTCTTCAGTTCTTCAATTCTTCAATTCTCCAATTCTTAAATTCTCCAACTCTCCAATTCTTCAATTCTCCAATTCTCCAACTCTTCAATTCTTCAGTTCTCCAATTCTCCAATTCTTCTGTCCTTCAGTTCTCCAATTCCCCAATTCTTCAGTTCTTCAGTTCTCCAATTCTTCAATTCTCCAATTCTTCAGTTCTTCAGTTCTCCAATTCTCCAATTCTTCAATTCTCCAATTCTCCAATTCTCCAATTCCTCAATTCTCCAATTATCCAATTCTCCAATTCTCCAGTTCTCCAATTCTTCAATTCTTCAATTCTCTAATTCTTCAATTCTCCAATTCTCCAATTCTTCAATTCTCCAATTCTACAATTCTCCAATTCCTCAATTCCCCAATTCTCCAATTCCTCAATTCTCCAATTCTCCAATTCTCCAATTCCCCAATTCTCCAATTCCTCAATTCTCCAATTCTCCAATTCTCCAGTTCTCCAACTCTCCAGTTCTCCATTTCTCCAGTTCTCCAATTCTCCAATTCCTCAGTTCTCCAATACTCCATTTCTCCAGTTCTCCAATTCTCCAGTTTTCCATTTCTCCAGTTCTCCAAGTCTCCAATTCTCCAATTCTCCAATTCTCCAATTCTCCAACTCCTTAATTCTCCAATTCCCCAATTCCCCAATTCTCCAATTCTCCAATTCTCCAGTCCTCCATTTCTCCCAGCCAGGGGTCACTGTGACAGAGCTCCCAGGTGATGGTGAGCCCAGCCCAGCTGCAGGCAGTGCTTGACCTTCTGACAGCACCACAGGCTGCAGCACCGCCAGGGGACACCAGTAACCAGCTCTAATCTGGTTTTGTTCAAAAATGCAAATATATTGTAACATATGTGACTTAAGGATATTCAGATGGGAAAGCAGAACGCATTTCCTTCTTTTCCCCAGTGACTTTCCAAATGAAATGTTTAATGGGGGAAAAGGGAAGAGAGGGAATAAATAATAATGATGATGAAGATCATCATAGATCAGAGCTTACCTCGCTCTCTTTATGATCATCTAGTACCTTTTTGTCAATGGCATGCTCTGAGCAAAGAGTTTTTTGCAGCTGAATGAAGTTTGTGGTATTAATAAAAAAACACTCAGTAAATGGCTTGTCAGCTTTGTTCCATCCCGTGCCTGATGTCTAGAGTGGAGATAATGCATCTGTGACCTTATTTTATACATGATGTACTGCAGTGCACACGGAATAGGGAAACTTGCAGGAGTCTTTTCATTTGCCTTCAATAAATTGTGAAACCAGACCTTTTAAAATCCTGCCTATTGCACTTTGTGGTGACCCACCTTCAGTGCAGAAGCCATTGGCTGACTTTATTTTTATCCTTGCAGGAGAAATAGTTGTTTATAAAACTCAACAAGCATAAACCAATATGCTTCGGGATTATAAACAGCATTTGAAAAGGTTTGGAGATTACACACTCTGGCCTGAAAGACTACAGGGCAAAATTCTTCATCTTCATCCAGTTAAATGAGGAGTTCTGATAAAGGAAGAACAGGCAGAGCTCGAGGATGTGGCCAATAATAACTCAATAAATCAGCAACGATGTGATGTGATAGTGTTCAGCTTCCTTTCAGCTCATAATCAGCCAGCCCTTAATTGTCAGAAGTTGTGTAATTACAGCAGAGCCGAGCAGGCTGCGTGCTCTGTGCCACCCTAATTTCCTGTATTTGTGTCTCAGGGCTTTCATCAGGAGCTGGCATCAAGCTGCTCATCAGAGGGAGCTGAGGCATCCCAGAGGTGTCTGGGGAGGGGCAGAGCAGGGAACAGAAACCACAGCAATTCCTGGGGCATTGGTGTGGGATTGGGAACTGATCCCAGAGCTCCAGGGCTACATGCACCAGGTGAAAGGATCAGGTGAATCAATGCAGCAGAACTTGGGTTAGGCTGGATCAGGGGATCTCCTGGAGATTCTGTGAGAGCAGCAGGGCGGTGACAGCCAGAGCAATGCTGCCTGTTGCTGTCAGGGTGAGCTGCTCACACCCACTCTGCCTGTGCATGTCACCTTTCCCCCAGCTGGACAGAGTGCACCGTGTGCCACAGAAACGGGGCTGGGCTGGTTTGGGCAGGGCCACGAGCGGAGACTCCGGGATTCTCTGTATCGGGGGAACAAGACTCAAACCCTCTGTAAATGCTAAAAGCTACAGTTGTATAAAAGTTATAGTTTATTATAAGGGAGCCTGCAGAGAGCTGCCCGGCACAGCCACAGAGCAGGATAAAGAGATAAAAAGGGGGAGAGAGAGAAGAGGGAGGGCAGAGAGAGAGTAAAGAGAGTAAAAAGAGTAAAGAGAGTAAAGAATAAAGAGAGTAAAGAGGAGCAAGGGGAGGGAGAGAGAGAGTGATGGGATAAAAGGGTATTGGGGTAATAGAAGAGGGAGAGGAGAAGAGAAGGAAAGAAGAGAGCAATTTCCCATTTGCAACACAGTAAATTATTTTCCATGATGAATATTTTAATTTCCACTAACCAATGTACTACAAGACACAAATTCTATAGCATTTACATGCAGCCTATAGGAATCCTTATATTGGCATGATGTGTGACATTCTAAACTCTAAGATGTAATCTTTGGACCCTGACAAGTCTTTTGTGTCCTTTGGCCTTGCCCTCTGGCCAAGGACATTGTTTAATCAAGAGGGGATGAGCTTCAGGGGCCATCCCATTGTTTCATGGTTATTTGGCAGCTAGGGCTTTCCTGTTTTACCTTCCCCAACAGCCAGGTTTGTCAGGAGAGAGGACAAAGCCAAGGTGAGTGGCAGGTCAGGGGGTCAGCTCTGGCTGGCCACTGAGCCCCTCTGGCCACTCAGTCACCTCCAGAGCTGGGAGGGAAAAGTGAGAGAACTCTGGGCTGATGAACACCCGTTCCCTTTGCAGGTGAGTGTGAGCTGTGCTCCCGGGGCTGCCCAAAGCCACTCTGCCACCGGGACCTGGCCCAGCAGCTCTGCTGTGGAGCCACACCAGCCTGAGCTCCTCACCGGGGGGAAGGAGCTTGAACCACTTGTTTTACCGCACAAAACCCCTGCGTTCCGCTGGTGCTGGAATTAGCAGAAATTAAAGCACAGGGTGCCTGCACATGGCTTGGCAATTGTTTACAGGGAATAATGAAGCGAGGCAGGAGCGTTGCCGGGGGCTGCAGACGCTGTATCACATTATTAATTAAAACACAAGTCACTCTTTGCAGGGCGTGTAGCCCCTGGGTATCCAGCGTGCTCCACTTGATTGAATCAGGTACTGGCAGCACCGGCATTCTTTATTTTGTGCTGGAAGGGATAACAAAAATGTAAAGCTGTTTTCTGCTACTTCATTTGAAAAAATATTATTTTGTGCTGAGAGCGCAGCAGCTGCAGCAGCTGGGCAGGAATAAGATGTTCCTGGGCAGGAATAAAAGATGATCCTGGGCAGGAATAAAAGATGTTCCTGGGCAGGAATAAAAGATGTTCCTGGGCAGGAATAAAAGATGATCCTGGGCAGGAATAAAATGATTCTGGGCAGGAATAAGATGTGTACCTGTGTTTGCACCTCTGGATTTGAGCACAGGGCTGCATCCTCAGCAGGGGAGGGCAGTTCATTGGGCAGGACAGATTTTGCTTTTTCTCCTTATAATAATGAGATTTTCCTCCTTCTTGTGTGGAAGAGTCAGTGAATGACCAAAATGACAGAATCAGGGGATGGTTTGGGTTGGAAGGGACCTTCAGGATCATCTGCTCCAGCCCCCTGCCATGGGCAGGGACACCTTCCATTGCACCAGGTGGGTATGAGTCCCTCTATGGCCAAACCAGCTCCTGTCTGCCCCATTCCCAAAGGTCACATCCCTTTTGTTGCTCCGTTTTCTATGGAAAAACAACCAACCAACCACCAAAAAAAAAAAAAAATTTTTTTTTTTAGTCTATTTCAAAGATAATAAATGAAACAATTTTTTTCCCTGCTTGAAACAATCCAGGGACCCCTCCCCAGCCTGTCAGGCTAAGCAAGGACATCTCCAAGGGCTCTGAGCACACACCTGGGATTTCCTGCCACAGTTCCCTCTAGTCTGAAAGACTATCACATTTTAACGTTGGCTATTTTATTGCTCAGTTATTGATATTTATAATTAGGTATACAAAATGACACATCAAATGGGTGATGCCTCAACTTGGCATTGCTGGAGTAACCTTCAGTGATGGAATTTCCTGAATTCTAATCCTCTCCTCTCCTCTCCTCTCCTCTCCTCTCCTCTCCTCTCCTCTCCTCTCCTCTCCTCTCCTCTCCTCTCCTCTCCTCTCCTCTCCTCTCCTCTCCTCTCCTCTCCTCTCCTCTCCTCTCCTCTCCTCTCCTCTCCTCTCCTCTCCTCTCCTCTCCTCTCCTCTCCTCTCCTCTCCTCTCCTCTCCTCTCCTCTCCTCTCCTCTCCTCTCCTCTCCTCTCCTCTCCTCTCCTCTCCTCTCCTCTCCTCTCCTCTCCTCTCCTCTCCTCTCCTCTCCTCTCCTCTCCTCTCCTCTCCTCTCCTCTCCTCTCCTCTCCTCTCCTCTCCTCTCCTCTCCCCAAGTGGGGAATGTTTCCAAGTAGGTTTCTCCCAGGTTTATATTCCCTTTAATTTGGAATGAACAGCAGAAGGAGCAATCCGTGTGTTCACAGCCACTGCCCAGCGGTTTGCAGTGTGTGAGACAGGAACAGAACGCTGGTGGTGATTCAGCCTGCAGCACCCTGGGGAGCGAGCCTGGGGCTGCTGAGCCCTGGGGGTGAGGGACAGGGGTGAGGGACAGGGACTGGGGACAAGGGACAGGGGCTGGGACAAGGGACTGGGGACAAGGGACGGGCTGGGAACAAGGGACAGGGGCTGGGACAAGGGACAATGGTTGGGGATGAGGGACAGGGGATAGGGATGAGGAACAGTGGCTGGGGACAGGGGACAGTGATGGGGACAAGGGACAGGGGTTGGGAATGAGGGAGAGAGGCTGGACACTGGGGCACCCCTGGACACTGGGGCACCCCTGGACATTGGGGCTCCCCTGGACATTGGGGCTCCCCCGGGCACTGGGGGCTCCCCAGGGCATTGGGGCTCCCCTGGACACTGGGGGCTCCCCTGGACACTGGGGGCTCCCCTGGACATTGGGGCTCCCCTGGACACTGGGGCACCCCAGGGCATTGGGGCTCCCCTGGACATTGGGGGCTCCCCTGGACACTGGGGCTCCCCCGGACACTGAGGGCTCCCCTGGGCATTGGGGGCTCCCCCGGGCATTGGGGGCTCCCCCGGGCATTGGGGCTCCCCCGGGCATTGAGGGGCACCCCTGGACATTGGGGCTCCCCTGGACATTGGGGCTCCCCCGGGCACTGGGGGCTCCCCTGGGCATTGGGGGCTCCCCTGGGCATTGGGGCTCCCCTGGACACTGGGGGCTCCCCCGGGCACTGGGGCTCCCCCGGGCACTGGGGGCTCCCCTGGACACTGGGGGCTCCCCCGGGCATTGGGGCTCCCCCGGGCACTGGGGCTCCCCTGGACACTGGGGGCTCCCCTGGACACTGGGGCTCCCCTGGACACTGGGGGCTCCCCCGGGCATTGGGGCTGCCCTGGACATTGGGGCTCCCCCGGACACTGGGGGCTCCCCTGGGCACTGGGGCTCCCCAGCCCTCTGTGCTGGAAGGGATCAGCTCCTCCAGACTCTGCAGCTCCCGTGGGGAGGATGAGAATTTGTGGGGATTTCTGTCAGGCAGCTCGTACAGCAGTGAGAGCACATATTGCAAAGAGACCTTCTGAAACAGTTCTGGCTGGCAAATACCAGTGATAACTATTTTAATTCATCTCCTCTGACACGAATAGGAACTTTCTCTTACAACTGAATATAAATAGAAGTTGGACATAGCATTACTATATGAATAAATGAATTAATCAATCAATGACAAAAACACACTATGTAATCAAAAGATTTTTCATGTTAAGATTAATTTAGTGTAATACACGCCTAAATATTACATAAGCCCCCCTGACATTGAATTATAGGGCTGGTGGCTGGAAGGGAGCGGGCTGTGAGTGTGGGAAGGTGGCACAGAGCTGGGGAAGGGGTCCCACCCTGGCACCCCTGCCCGAAATCCCACCCAGCCCTGCAGTCTGGCAGTGAAGCCATTCCCTGCGTCCTGCCCCTCCATCCCTGTCCCAGCCCCTCTCCTGAGCCCCTTTAGCCCTGCAGGGCTCTGAGCTCCGCCTGCATCCTTCCCTTCTCCAGGGGAACATCCCCAGCTCTCCCAGCCCTTGCAGCATCTCCGTGCCCTCCTCCGGGCTGCTCCAAGGGCACGTTCGGGCTTTGCCCATGGAAACAGAACATTCCCGCAGCGCGGGCACTCCCCTCTGCCCCGCCTGCTCCACTTAATTAATCTAATGAGGCAACTCCTCTCGGCATGTTATGTGTGCTGGGTGCTTTTCCCAGCAAACGATCGCACTTCCTAAAAATATAATCTTCATTCTTCACATGGAGAAATTCAGCCCTGGAAGGAAATGTGATTTCCTAGCAGGGAGCGTGGTGAAACATATGGAGCTGCTCCTCGGGGAGGGGACAGGCTCAGCAGAACCTGCCCGTGGCTGTGTGGGGCAGGAGAGCCCCTCATCCTTTGGGCTGAGCCCAGCAGAACCTGCCCGTGGCTGTGTGGGGCAGGAGAGCCCCTCATCCTTTGGGACAGGCTCAGCAGAACCTGCCCGTGGCTGTGTGGGGCAGGAGAGCCCCTCATCCTTTGGGCTGAGCCCAGAAGAACCTGCCCGTGGCTGTGTGGGGCCACAGGGGCCAGGGAAGGGCTCCTGCTGCTCCCTGTGCCCCAGCCCAGGCCCAGCAGCACCTCTGGGGGCCGGCTGGACCCTGCCCCAGCCTGGCCTGCTGCACTGCTGGGCTCTGCAGGGATCTGTGAGCCACTGGGGTCTGTGATCCATGGGGATCTATGGCCTGCAGGAATGTGTAATCCACAGGGATCTCTGACCTGCAGGGATCTGTGATCCACAGGGATCTGTGATCTGCTCAGATGTCCAATCCATGGGGATTTGTGATCTGCAGGGATGTCTGATCCGCAGGGATCTGTGATCCACTGGGATCTGTGATCTGCAGGGATCTGTGATCCATGGGGATCTATGGTCTGCAGGGATCTCTGATCCACTGGGATCTGTAATCTGCAGGGATCTGTGCTCCATGGGAATCTCTGACCCACTGGGATCTCTGATCCACAGGAATCTTTGGTCCACTGGCATCTGTGATCTGCAGGGATCTGTGATCCACAGGGATCTCTGACCCTCACAGATCTCTGACCCTCAGGGATCTCTGACCCTCACAGATCTCTGACCCACAGGTCCCAGGACACCCAGGCAGTTCCACTCTGCTGGAGGGGCTGGGGAGCAGTGCAAGCTGCTTTGGGGTTTATCTGCTCAGTGCAAGATGACACTGTCGGGGGAAGAACCTTTTGATTTTGCATTTATGTTGCCTATTGATTTCCTTTAGAGCAGTGACATGGGCTATTGCTAATACCTGTCTAGTTAATACTTAATGGCAACTCTGCTCTCACAGCTCAGGAGTGCTCGTAAATAAACACAGGAAAACATTCCTCTGTCCATCTAAAGCTTTCTTTTCTTTATTTCTAACCCAAATTTGCACAGATCTCAGCTGATGAAAATGAGGGATGAGGACAGATTTGCTATCCCAAGGGGCTCCTGCCAGGGAGGTCGAGGTTGGACTTGCTCTGCTGCTGTTGCCACGGACAGGACATTGGGCAAATTCTTTTTTTTTTTTTTTGCAACAAATTTCTTTACAGAATATCTGCATCAGCACTGAAAGGGAAGACAAGATTTCCCTGTGCTGAAAAGCTCCTGCAGTGAGAGCATCCCGCAGGAGGAGGAAGGTGTGACACTGATTTTGGGAAGGGGTGACGCTGGCACAGCCAGTGCCCCGCCCTGCTGTCCTGCCTGGGAGCACAGCCCGGGCCAGGGTGTGAGGAGGGTGATGGGGACGAAGGCAGAGCCGCACCCACGGAGCACTCCCTGGCTGAGCTGTGAAATCGGTCCCCAGGCAGCGCTTGCTGCAGGGAGATGGATGACTCTGCATGAAACACAAACTTGCCTTTTCCTGGCCGGTGGATTTGCCAACCCCCTGGATTAACACGAAGTTCTCTGTTCTGTTTGCAACCTGCTGCTGCTAAAGTTCTGGAACTTTTTATGGCATTCGGAATTTTGGATGGGGACGGGATGCGGGAAAGGAGCTGAAATGGAAATGCTTTCTGTGGGAGAGCAGGAACGCAGAGTTAATGCCAAGGAAGGATGGAATGAGAGCAGCCAGGAGGGGGAGGAAGTGTTCTTTACTAGGGGATGGAGACGGAGGAGCAGCGGGACCGGCTGGGCCGAGGGATGAGCTGTGCTGCTCGGGGACGGGACCAGCGTCTGCGGGGGCGCTGATCCATCACCAGATCCCCAGGGCCGTGCCCGTCCCGCTGCCCAGATGGAGAGGAGCCTCCCTGGTGCCACCCTGCCCTCTGGGGTCCTGCAGGGCTGTCACTCAGCCCCTGTTCTCTGGGACAGAGCCCAGAGCAGCAGCCCCGAGCTCACAGCCCAGTCCTGGGGCTTGAGGGACCCTGAGACCCTGGACAGGTTCAGGGAATGTGCTGAGTTGAAAGGGACCCATAAGGTCATGGATCCGACTGCCCTGAACAGGACCCCGATGTCCCAGCTGTGCCTGGGAGCGCTGTCCAAACACCCTGGAGCTCTGGCAGCCCTGGGGCCGTGGCCATTCCCTGGGGAGCCTGGGCACTGCCCAGCACCCTCGGGGGGAAGAACCTTTCCCTGATACCCACCTAAACCTCTCCTGACTCAGGTCCAGCCGTTTCCCGAGTCCTGTCACGGCCACGGGAGTGAGGAGATGGGAACCTGCCCCTCCACTGCCCCTCGGGAGGAATTCCAGAGTGGTTTGGGCTCCACCTCCCACACCTTTCACTATCCCCGGCTGTTCCCAGCACAGCCTGGTGCATTCCCACACATCCCTCGGTGCATGTGATGGACACAAGGATTGCTCCTCTGCTTGCATTGCGGAGGGAAGGCACAGCCTCGGTCCCTGTCCCTCCCCGTGCTGGCTGCAGGAGCAGAGCAGGGCACAGGAAATGCAGGGCTCCACTTTGCACCTGCAGGAGGAACCAGCCTCGCTCCTTTGCAAATCTACCCCATAATGAGAAACATATGTCAGAGAACATGGTTTTCCACAAACCAAGCATTTGCTGCACAGTTTATGGTTAGGTCGGTATGTAGTCACAGCTGTCATGGGAATTATGGGTTCCTTGATTTTCATAATTAAAAAGCGAGAGAAGGAAAGAGGGGGAAAGAAGCAGGAGCCCAGAGCGGGGTTCTGTGGGCACTGCTCGCCTTGCACAGTGGGAGGGAGAGATCCATCCCTGGAAACTCACCGAGATATTCCTTGTACTGGCAGGTTGTGCAGGAAACGCCGTCTGCCCGCTTCAGTGCTTAATTAAATAAAAGATATTCCAAATAAAAAAATAGATTCTGGGTTGGGGCTCTTGGGAAATCATTACTGACTCGTGACCTCTCTTAACCTGGATGAGGGTCAGGCAGGAGATGTCGCGGCGTGAGGCACGGCAAATACCCGTGAGCATGTACAGTTACAGGTTTATTAAAGGGAAACAAGGGCCGCACGATGAATGGAAAAAAATCTCTTCCGGACACAGCGAATCGGCGTTTCCAAAGCGAGTTTGGGAAGGGGCTGTGCCCCCGAGTTCAGCCGAGCCGGGGTGGAGGTGCGGGAGCACTGGCAGCGCTACCTGGGCGCTCCCACCGCGTTCCCACAGTTACAGCTCCGCCTAATTAATAACGCTCCCATGAAGGGCATTTCCCTTGCATGGGGAAACAAGTGCAATCACGCTGCCTGTATATCAAGCCGGATACAAGCCGCTGGGGGAATAAAGCGAAGATGTAATTGAGGAGCCGCTATTTATCACCCTGCCCGGCTCCGCCGAGCGCGGCGCTCCCGGCGCCCGCGCTGCGCTCCAGAACTCGCCTCGCTGCCGTCACACACAGCTTCCTGAAGGAAATAAAACTCCCAACTACTTCCCAAAGACTCTTTGACTTTCAATCACGAGCGCGTTGCTTGTTAGCGAGATGAATTTATAGGTGAAGTGCTCAGCTTTTACAATCACCCTTTTACAGGCAGATGCCATCGGGTTTGCCAAGTGGTGACATTAACCGCCAGCATCCGGCAGAAACCCAGGCGCAGAAATGTAAATAGCCGCTGGATTTTAATACGTAATTAGCGGTGCCGAGCCCCAGTTACAATGTTTAATTACCCAAAGTGGGTCCGTGTCCCCACGCCCAGCCCGAAGCGGAGCCCTCCATCCGTGCCGAGCTCCGGCACGGCCGGGCCGCCGGATTTGTGCAATTGGATCAAGAACCCCCGAGCCAAACCCTAAATCCTGTCTCTTTGCGGGGATTAGCCTGCTCTGCTAGTTCACTGAGGTAGGAATTTCAGCTATTCCTCAAATCTTGCCGGCTGCATCCTGGGGGAAATCAGGCAGCGTGTCTGCAGCTTGTGCCGGCAGCGGGCTCGTGGTGCCCGCAGGTTCTGCTGCTGTTCTGCTGTTCTGCTGCTGGTTCTGCTGTTCTGCTGCTGGTTCTGCTGTTCTGCTGCTGGTTCTGCTGTTCTGATGCTGTTCTGCTGTTCTGCTGTTCTGCTGCTGGTTCTGCTGCTGGTTCTGCTGCTGTTCTGCTGCTGGTTCTGCTGTTCTGCTGCTGGTTCTGCTGCTGGTTCTGCTGCTGCTGCTGTTCTGCTGCTGTTCTGCTGTTCTGCTGCTGGTTCTGCTGTTCTGATGCTGTTCTGCTGTTCTGCTGCTGTTCTGCTGTTCTGATGCTGGTTCTGCTGCTGGTTCTGCTGCTGCTGCTGTTCTGCTGCTGCTCGGGCACACGCACCAGCACAAGCACGGCAAAGCTGCCCACAGCCCAATTACGGCCACTTTTCCCCCCTTTAAGTCAAGTCCACCTGCCCTCCCCTCCTCTGGCCACAGGGTTTTATGAGATCTCAGTGACACTTGCCCAGGCTGCTGGGAGAGGAAGGAGAGGGGAAGGAAAGCAAAGAATTAGACAGAAAAGGGCAAAGGGGAAAATGTGGGTGGATTTATGGGGAGCTCCCCTCGGCTCTGGTAGTGAGAATCGGCGCTGCAGGATCGGTTTTTGGGCTGCTAAAGGAGTTTTTCCTTGGATCCTTGCAGCACTGCAGGCTGTAGGGATGATTATGGGTTTTGTGGGTGCATTCCCGTTGTTACTTCTGCCACTGGCATGCTCTGCCCAGGCCGGATCAGGCTCGGGTCCGGGGTACCACAGGGAATTTCTGTTTTTTGCCTGTTCTTTCTGCTGTGCCTGTTTTTCCCGTGGCAGACCCTCCTGGCACACACCCTGCAGGCTGGTGCTGCTCCTCCCAGGAGCTGAGCGTGGTCCTGGGGTGTCCTACAGCAGGAAAAGGGACAGAGAAAGGGGCTCACCAGCTGCTCTGCGCGGGGAGGAGGCTCAGGAGCTCGCAGGTGAGCAGGTCTGGGCAGCAGGACCAGGGTCTGGTCTGAGATGGGTCTGTGCACCAGTGCCCCCAGTAACCCACCAGAGGGGAACCGGAATGGGAATGGGAATGGGAATGGGAATGGGAATGGAGATGAACGGGAATGGGAATGGGAATGGGAATGGGAATGGGAATAGGAATGGAGATGGGAACGGGAATGGGAATGGGAATAGGAATGGGAATGGGAATGGGAATGGGAATGGGAATGGGAATAGGAATGGAGATGGGAATGGGAACGGGAATGGAAATGGGAACGGGAATGGGAATGGAGATGGGAATAGGAATGGAGATGGGAACGGGAATGGGAATGGAGATGGGAATGGGAATGGGAATGGGAAATGGGAACGGGAACGGGAACGGGAATGGGAATGGGAAATGGGAATGGGAATGGGAATAGGAAATGGGAACGGGAATGGGAATGGGAATGGGAATGGGAATGGGAATGGGAAATGGGAACGGGAACGGGAATGGGAATGGGAATGGGAATGGGAATGGGAACAGGAATGGGAATGGGAATGGGGAACGGGAATGGGAGTGGGAATGGGAATGGAGATGGGAACGGGAATGGGAGTGGGAATGGGAATGGGAATGGGAATGGGAATAGAGATGGGAATGGGAACGGGAATGGGATTGAGAATGGGAATGGGAATGGGAATGAGGATGGAAACGGGAATGGGAATGGGAATGGGAATGGGAATGGGATTGAGAATGGGAATGGGAATGAGGATGAGGATGGAAACGGGAGTGGGAATGGAGATGGGAATGGGAATAGGAATGGGAATAGGAATGGGAATGCGAATGTTTCTGCTTCTCTCTCTGATTCCATTTACTACTGAGGACTTTCATTTTTTGACTGGATGAGTGTAAAAGCTGTTGTGTGCACATCACAGGATGTGGAGAGCTGGAAGCACAGCAAGGGTAGAAGGATTTGGAACAAGTGGTGTCTGTTCCTCAGTCAGCGTGGGCAGCAGAGCTCTACAGCAGCAGGGCTGTAAATAACAGAGGGAGGAGGAGGAATTAGGCAGGGCAGCGAGAGGAGAGCTGAGATCTCTGGCACAGCCAGGCTGAGAGCTCTGCTCTGAGCTGGATCTGTGGCACAGCCTGGCTGAGAGCTCTGCTCTGAGCTGGATCTGTGGCACAGCCTGGCTGAGAGCTCTGCTCTGAGCTGGATCTGTGGCACAGCCTGGCTCAGGGCTCTGCTCTGACCAGGATCTGTGGCACAGCCTGGCTGAGAGCTCTGCTCTGAGCTGGGATCTCTGGCACAGCCTGGCTGAGAGCTCTGCTCTGACCAGGATCTGTGGCACAGCCTGGCTGAGAGCTCTGCTCTGACCAGGATCTGTGGCACAGCCCGGCTGAGAGCTCTGCTCTGAGCTGGATCTGTGGCACAGCCTGGCTGAGAGCTCTGCTCTGACCAGGATCTGTGGCACAGCCTGGCTGAGAGCTCTGCTCTGACCAGGATCTCTGGCACAGCGTGGCTGAGAGCTCTGCTCTGAGCTGGATCTGTGGCACAGCCTGGCTGAGAGCTCTGCTCTGACCAGGATCTGTGGCACAGCCTGGCTGAGAGCTCTGCTCTGACCAGGATCTGTGGCACAGCCTGGCTCAGGGCTCTGCTCTGAGCTGGGATCTCCGGCACAGCCTGGCTGAGAGCTCTGCTCTGACCTGGGATCTCTGGCACAGCCTGGCTGAGAGCTCTGCTCTGACCAGGATCTGTGGCACAGCTTGGCTGAGAGCTCTGCTCTGACCAGGATCTGTGGCACAGCCTGGCTGAGAGCTCTGCTCTGACCAGGATCTGTGGCACAGCCTGGCTGAGAGCTCTGCTCTGACCAGGATCTGTGGCACAGCCTGGCTGAGAGCTCTGCTCTGAGCTGGATCTGTGGCACAGCCTGGCTGAGAGCTCTGCTCTGAGCTGGATCTGTGGCACAGCCCGGCTGAGAGCTCTGCTCTGACCAGGATCTCTGGCACAGCCTGGCTGAGAGCTCTGCTCTGACCAGGATCTTGGCACAGCCTGGCTGAGAGCTCTGCTCTGACCAGGATCTCTGGCACAGCGTGGCTGAGAGCTCTGCTCTGAGCTGGATCTGTGGCACAGCCTGGCTGAGAGCTCTGCTCTGACCAGGATCTCTGGCACAGCCTGGCTGAGAGCTCTGCTCTGACCAGGATCTCTGGCACAGCGTGGCTGAGAGCTCTGCTCTGAGCTGGATCTGTGGCACAGCCTGGCTGAGAGCTCTGCTCTGACCAGGATCTGTGGCACAGCCTGGCTGAGAGCTCTGCTCTGACCAGGATCTGTGGCACAGCCTGGCTGAGAGCTCTGCTCTGACCAGGATCTGTGGCACAGCCTGGCTCAGGGCTCTGCTCTGACCAGGATCTGTGGCACAGCCTGGCTGAGAGCTCTGCTCTGACCAGGATCTTGGCACAGCCTGGCTGAGAGCTCTGCTCTGACCAGGATCTGTGGCACAGCCTGGCTGAGAGCTCTGCTCTGACCAGGATCTGTGGCACAGCCTGGCTGAGAGCTCTGCTCTGACCAGGATCTGTGGCACAGCCTGGCTGAGAGCTCTGCTCTGACCAGGATCTGTGGCACAGCCTGGCTGAGAGCTCTGCTCTGAGCTGGGATCTCTGGCACAGCCTGGCTGAGAGCTCTGCTCTGACCAGGATCTGTGGCACAGCCCGGCTGAGAGCTCTGCTCTGAGCTGGGATCTCTGGCACAGCCTGGCTGAGAGCTCTGCTCTGAGCTGGGATCTCTGGCACAGCCTTGCTCAGGGCTCTGCTCTGTGTCCTGCCTACAGCATCCGAGTTCTGTTGGTTGAAAACTCCAGTCCTGGCAGTTGAACAGTCCTGGGCACTCACTTTTGCTGACAACTTCTGATCTGAGGCCGGATATTGGCTGTGCAAACACAGACAAAACTCTTTAGCACAGAAACCCCTTTGGAAGTTGCACCCACAGCCCCTGTCCCAGCCCAAACTGGAGGTGGGAGGTGTTCATTGTGCCACACACATTAATTCATCTGGCACATTACAATGTTAAACTAAATGACATTATTACAAAGCTGTGCTAAGAAGTGTTGACAGGTCCATATGGTAATTTTACAATGTATAATGAACACACAGACTCCTTTCTTGCAGAAATTTATAGTTCAAATCTATACCCAGGATATCCAGTTTTATTTCCAGAAACTTAAATTGACTTATTACGATGTAGTGAATGTATAAATTAGTTCCAGTAGTTAAACTGAAGCATTTCCCTACAGACTCAATTAGATTCATTAATCTACTGTGTAGACCTGTAAACGGTCCATTGTTCTTTTCCCCCCCAAAATGTCAAAAACTATTTCTCTAACTATAAAATATTTCCTGCAAAAACTGTTTTAAATGGTAAGAATTATTTAAGATTAGGAACCCACATCCACAAATTATTTCAGCGCCCTTGTTCTTCTTCAAAAGAAAAATAGGGTTCAGCCCCTGCTGGATAATTTAGTGGGACAGAGGCTGGATTCACTCTCATATTAAGCTAAAGACCTGCTGGCACAAGCCTCCACTCTCACTCCAGGGAATCCATCAGCTGGAATGGGATGCTGTGTGCTCCTGGAACCAACAGCACCTTGGCACAGAGGTCTGTGTGTGAGCAGCTGCTGCTGAGGGCTGGCTGCAGATGCACCCACAGGGACCAAATCCTGAGAGACCAGTGCTGGGAATGTGCCAGGGGACACCAGAACCTTCCACCCTGCACAGGGACCCAAATCCTCAGGGATCAGTGCTGGGAATGTGCCAGGGGACACCAGAACCTTCCACACTGCACAGGGACCCAAATCCCCAGAGACCAGTGCTGGGAATGTGCCAGGGGACACCAGAACCTTCCACCCTGCACAGGGACCCAAATCCCCAGAGACCAGTGCTGGGAATGTGCCAGGGGACACCAGAACCTTCCACCCTGCACAGGGACCCAAATCCTGAGAGACACATGGTGGGAATGTGCCAGGGGACACCAGAACCTTCCACCCTGCACAGGGACCCAAATCCCCAGAGATCAGTGCTGGGAATGTGCCGGGGACACCAGAACCTTCCACCCTGCACAGGGACCCAAATCCTGAGAGACACATGGTGGGAATGTGCCAGGGGACACCAGAACCTTCCACCCTGCACAGGGACCCAAATCCCCAGAGACCAGTGCTGGGAATGTGCCAGGGGACACCAGAACCTTCCACCCTGCACAGGGACCCAAATCCTGAGAGACACATGGTGGGAATGTGCCAGGGGACACCAGAACCTTCCACCCTGCACAGGGACCCAAATCCCCAGAGATCAGTGCTGGGAATGTGCCGGGGACACCAGAACCTTCCACCCTGCACAGGGACCCAAATCCTCAGGGATCAGTGCTGGGAATTTCTTTCTCTGCTGTGCATCTTACTACATAACAACTAATTAATACCTTTATTATTACTTATAGCCTATTTTAACTACTAACATTACTATATTTATGTTATTTTTCTTTAATTACTAAAAGTTAGTATGCTCCAGTTTAAATTAGAAGTTGTTTTCCAGTTTTTTTTTGCCGTGGAAAATTCTGAGATTTTTTTTCTACTTTCAACATGGTATTTTGGCTTGTGAAAATTTTTCTGCTTGGTAAAAACATTTTTTGTTAGAGGTGGGCTTATCTTTTGCTTAGAGTCATAAAAGTCCCTTCCAACTCACTTGCTCTTTGCCTTCTTAGTTACCCAGTAAGACTGGCTCAGCCATTCTTGTCTTCTATATCAAAACTTGCTATCATTTCTATTCCTTCTTCAGATTCTCCATTGCACACCCAGCCCAGCGTGGCCCTGACCCCACATTCCTGATTCCTGTGTGGTGAATGGTCACTGTGGTGAGTGGTCAGTATGGTCAATGGTCAGTGTGGTGAGAGGTCAGTGTGGTGAGTGGTCAGTGTGGTCAATGGTCACTGTGGTCAATGGTCAGTGTGGTGAGTGGTCAGTGTGGTCAATGGTCAGTGTGGTGAGAGGTCAGTGTGGTGAGTGGTCAGTGTGGTCAATGGTCAGTGTGGTGAGAGGTCAGTGTGGTGAGTGGTCAGTGTGGTGAGAGGTCAGTGTGGTGAGTGGTCAGTGTGGTCAATGGTCACTGTGGTCAATGGTCAGTGTGGTGAGTGGTCAGTGTGGTCAATGGTCAGTGTGGTGAGAGGTCAGTGTGGTGAGTGGTCAGTGTGGTCAATGGTCACTGTGGTGAGTGGTCAGTGTGGTCAATGGTCACTGTGGTGAGTGGTCAGTGTGGTGACCACCAGGGCACACAGGACCCCGGTGCCTCTTCCTCTCCAGCACAAACTTTCTCCCTGGAAGGAGCTGGAGCTGCTGCCCTGAGTCACCCCCAATATTCCCGTGCTGGTGGCCAAAATGGACACAGATGGAGAACAGCCTGGACAGTGATGGAGAACAGCCTGGACACAGATGGAGAACAGCCTGGACACAGATGGAGAACAGAGTGGGCAGTGATGGAGAACAGACTGGGCAGTGATGGAGAACAGAGTGGGCAGTGATGGAGAACAGCCTGGACTGTGGTGGAGAACAGCCTGGACACAGATGGAGAACAGCCTGGACAGTGATGGGGGACAGGCTGGACACTGATGGGGGACAGGCTGGACAGTGATGGGGGACAGGCTGGACACTGATGGGGACAGGCTGGACACTGATGGGGAAAGGCTGGACAGTGATGGGGGACAGGCTGGACACTGATGGGGGACAGCCTGGACACAGATGGAGAACAGCCTGGACACAGATGGAGAACAGCCTGGACACCGATGGAGAACAGACTGGACAGTGATGGTGGACAGGCTGGACAGTGATGGGGGACAGCCTGGACACTGATGGAGAACAGCCTGGACACAGATGGGGGACAGGCTGGACACTGATGGAGAACAGCCTGGACAGTGATGGGGGACAGGCTGGACAGAGATGGGGGACAGGCTGGACAGTGATGGGGGACAGCCTGGACAGTGATGGGGGACAGGCTGGACACTGATGGGGACAGGCTGGACACTGATGGGGACAGCCTGGACACAGATGGGGGACAGGCTGGACAGTGATGGGGGACAGGCTGGACACTGATGGGGGACAGGCTGGCTGTTCAGGGAATCCTCCCGATGGGAACAATGGGCAGACTGTGGGAAGAATTTCAAGCAAGTAATCTGGAAAACATTTCAGATGAATGGGAGCAGTGCACAGGGTTCTTCTGGTTGGCTTTGCCCGGGAGCAGCAGAGGGGCAGCAGCAGCTGCTGTGGGTGCAGGAACCAGCGGCACAGGCTGCTCGGGACACGGCCCGGGCTGAAGGGAGCAGAGCAGGGGCTGCTCTCCGCCTGCCTGTGGCAGAGCTGGGGACTCCAGAGTCACGGAACCAGAGAATCCCAGGCCGGTTCTGGTTAAAAGGGACCTTAAATCTCACGTCCATCCTCTGCCATGGCCTGGGACGCTGTCCATTAGGCCGAGCCTGGCCTTGGGCACTGCCAGGGCCGGGACAGGCACAGCCCACCCCTCTCCCAGCCCAGAGTCCCCACGAGCAGCGCCTGTTCCAGAGCTGTGTGCCGGAGTCTGGAGCCTCTCCAGCCAAACCCCCGAACTCTGGCCGCTCTCCTGCTGTGTACAAGTGGCTGAGCCGGCCAGGCCCTGGCGCCGGTGACAGGACCTTATCAGTGTCACCTTTCTGTCAGCAAACAGACGGAACGCTGCCGGTATCTCCCCGAAACGCGCAGGGCACGGCGGCGATCACAGCGCGATAGGGCGCTGGATACAGCTGTAAACCTTGAAGGAATAAGGGCTGCCTGAGAGAATAGCTTTTCCTAGCTTAACCACATTACAGCAGCCGGTGTAAATCACTTGTCAGCGGATGGCAAACGCACCGGTGTTATAATCGGAGGAGAAAAGGAATAAAGTGCAGATAATCTTTTTCGCCATTTTGCTGGCAGCGGCGGCGGCGGAGACTGACAGCCCTTCTCTTGAGTGGCAGGTGTCCTTTGAAGCGCCTGTGAATCACTATCTGTGCACACTGTTGAAATGCATATTTCCATCCTTATCGTGAAGGAATGGATGGGCAAGATAGGTGCTGTTAACATTGCAAATAGCTCCGGAATTATTCATTGTCAGCTCCGGGCAAAGAATAGGGGGAAAGTTTTATTATTCACCGTGCACAATAGCCGGATGCTTAATGATTCCCACTACCTTGGCAGGATTGTCTGCCGACTTCAGGCGCTTGCGGTGGGTGACACAGGTCTGGCCAAGTGTTAGAGCAAGATCATACAGCCCGGGCCCATTTTAATTTCTAATACATTAATCTTTCCCTCGCAGATGCACAATGAATATTCCGCAGCCCCTTGTTTGTCAGGAGCTGTCTGCCTTTCATCTATTCAGGTGGGTCCATTGACTCTGAAAGCGCGCTCAAAGGGGCTGATCAGTCAATGACAAGCGCGGCACAAAGCGGGGGCGCCCCGCTCGCCCCCCGGCCGGCTGACACTTCTCCCGGGGGGCGCGGGCCGGGCGGGGTCCCCGGGGATGCTCGGGGCTGCTCCGCTCCTTATCGCGGCCCCGGGATGTATCGCGGCTCCGCAGCCGCCGACCCCGACCCGCGCCGCGCCGCCCGGCCCGCGCCGAATTAAAATGGATTAAGTTGGCTTAGAGCTGTTCTACAAGCGGGCTGCACGCTCCGCGCCATTCAGCTTTAATTTCCAGCCTTTGTCTCGGCCTGCTAATTGCGATTGTTTTAAGTTCATTATCCCGACGCGCACATTGTCGCTGGCGGGATCCGCGCGTTGTAAGCGGTGTCCTCACTTCTGCAGGTAGCGACCCTGAATTGTTCAGTGAGCCCGTGCCGCGCCCAACAGCACTCTCTGATCTCTCTCGGCTCGCCAGCTTTCCCTCCCGCACTCACTGAGGAGCAGCCCCACAAGGGCAGGGGGACGGGGAGGGGGTCCCGGGACCCCGGGAGCAGCCGTGGGTCACAGCTCCCCACCCCCATTCGGGGCCGGGCCGGGGGTCCCGGGGCCCCGGAGCAGCCGTGGGTCACAGCTCCCCACCCCCATTCGGGGCCGGGCCGGGGGTCCCGGGGCCGCGGAGCAGCCGTGGGTCACAGCTCCCCATCCCCATGGCATCCCTGTGTCCCTCCCGGCACAGAGCTCAGCCCCGGGCCTGCCGGAGCGGGTTAGGTTGGATAGTGGGAAAATCTATTCGGGCTGTTCCCATCCTGTGCCGCAGTTTCGGGGCTCACAGACCCGGGGGATGCTCCTGGCCCAGTTGAGCCGTTCCAGTTTCGGGGCTCACAGACCCGGGGATGCTCCGAGCCCAGCGGGGCCGGTTCCTGCTGCTGCTCCGAGCTGCCCCGGGGCCGGGGCCGAGGGAAGGGGCCGGGGCTCTGCTCCTTCCCGGCTGCTCCTGATTTACAGGGTTTAAAAGTGGTTTTCTCTTTCCCATTGGCACAGACGTGCTGGGATCCTGCTCCTCCACCCTGGCAGCCCGAGGGACAGGGGATCCCCACTCCCCGACCCCAAATCCTGCAGGGTCACACTCCTGCCCCCCTCTGACCCCAAACCCTGCAAGGTTTTACTCCCTGACTCCAAACCCTGCAGGGTCACACTCCTGCCCCCTCTGACCCCAAACCCTGCAGGGTCACACTCCTGCCCCTCTTCTGACCCCAAACCCTGCAGGGTCACACACCTGCCTCCCCTCTGACCCCAAACCCTGAAAGGTTTTACTCCTTGACCCCAAACCCTGCAGGATCACACTCCTGACCCCCTCTGACCCCAAACCCTGCAGGGTCACACTCCCTGACCCCAAACCCTGCAGGGTCACACTCCTGCCCCCTCTGACCCCAAACCCTGCAGGGTTTTACTCCCTGACCCCAAACCTGCACTCTGACCCCAAGCCTGTCCCCTCCCTGCTGGGCTGTGCAGGGCAGGCTCAGGCACTCGGGGTTGAGGCAGCCCCAGTGCTGAGCAGCTCTGGCCTGTGCTCTCAATAAAAGCTCATTAAGGAAAGATTATGAACATATAACAATACATTTTAAGTGCGCTGCAATGATCCATAAAATTGGTGTGGCTAATTAGCAGATCAAATCTCCATGAGAACTGGATCACTTTAATATCCTTGGGTAGTTTAATTCTGTAGGTATTTTACTATCCACACATGTTTAGTAAAATTCAATAACAGTATAAATGTTCAGTGGGATTAAAACAACAGTAAAATGAAACCAAACAAAACGAATTTATTTTGTTAATAGAATAACAGAGAATCCCAGTGTTGATATAACATTACACAAAATCTAGAGCAAACACAGTCTGAATCCCAGTCTCATTTCACATGTAATTAACCTTTCTCAATCAAGCTAAGCAGACCTGATACCTCCTCCAGAGCGTCTGTGCACCCACAGCCTGTGCTGGGACGAGAGGCAGCACCACTGCAGGCAGCTTTTCCCAGTGCTCCCTCCCCTCTCCCTGGAGCATCCTGGGCCCTGGAGAGCCCCTGGGAAAGCAGCCAGCAAAACCCTGGGGAGGGTCAGGAGAGCTGGGAAGCCCCTGAGGAGTTTGGGTCCCCCAGTGGATGCACTGTGCTTTGGGGAATGCAGGTTTTCCTCTTTTCATGGTTCTCCAAAAGAGCAGCCAAAGATGCTCCTGCAGGTGGTTTTGATCTGCACCTTCCTACAACTTATTAAATCATTAAAAAATAAAAGGTTGGAAAAGACATCCAAGATCATCGAGCCCAACATTTAATTCCTTATGAAAATCTGTATCTGGAGTGAGGCATCAGAAAGAACAAGGGCTGTTATAGATTTCTTCTCATTTTACTTTGATTAAATTAAAAGACCCTGAAAAATATAAAAAACAATAAAAAAATTGAAACCACCTTAGCTTTCCTCCCATACAAGAGTACTAAAAAAAAATCATCACAGATTCACAACTTATTTAGGAAATAAGTGGAATATCCCTAAAAATCACTGAGGAGAGGAGAGGAGAGGAGAGGAGAGGAGAGGAGAGGAGAGGAGAGGAGAGGAGAGGAGAGGAGAGGAGAGGAGAGGAGAGGAGAGGAGAGGAGAGGAGAGGAGAAGAGAAGAGAAGAGAAGAGAAGAGAAGAGAAGAGAAGAGAAGAGAAGAGAAGAGAAGAGAAGAGAAGAGAAGAGAAGAGAAGAGAAGAGAAGAGAAGAGAAGAGAAGAGAAGAGAAGAGAAGAGAAGAGAAGAGAAGAGAAGAGAAGAGAAGAGAAGAGAAGAGAAGAGGAGAAGAGAGGCTCTGTGAAGATCTCAGGGCCCCTGCCAGACCCAAAGGGGCTCCAGGAGAGCTGGAGAGCGGCTGGGGACAAGGGATGGAGGGACAGGACACAGGGAATGGATTCCCAGAGGGCAGGGATGGATATTGGGATACTGGGATATTGGAATATTGGGCAGGAATTCCTGACTGGGATGGAATTCCCAGAGCAGCTGTGGCTGCCCCTGGATCCCTGGAATTGTCCAAGGCTAGATGGAACTTGGAGCAGCCTGGGACAGTGGAGGTGTCCCTGCCATGGCAGGGTGGGATGGAATGAGTTTTAATGTCCCTTCCAATCCAAACCATTCCATGGTTCTGTGATAATTTCGAGCAATAATTACATTTTTATTCAATAGCTACAGGAAAACACTGAGTTGGATAATGAGATAAAAATGAATGTCTCACTCCTAAAAGGATATTAATCAACGTATTAACTGTGTAGACAAACTGATTTGATGCTGCTAGAGCCTAATTTCTCTGAAAGTCATTATTTTTAAAGTATTGCATAATGTGTTTTAGGATGCATGTTGGAGAGGCCACACGTGAGCGTTGCAGTCCCACGGAACCTGGGCTGTGTTCATTTTGCTGAGTTCCACCCTTCCCGTGTCACTTTAGCTGTCCCAGGGGCACAGTCCCCGCTGTCCAGCACTGGGGAGCAGCCTGGGACAGGGCAGACACCGCTGCTGTCTCGGAGCTGAGCCGAGCCCTCCGCAGCGCGGCCGGGGCCGGGCTGTGCACTCCATCCCCATCGCTCGGCAGCAGCCCTGGCTGGCAGCACTGCCGGGGCTGTGCACTCCATCCCCATCGCTCGGCAGCAGCCCTGGCTGGCAGCGCGGCCGGGCCCGGGCTGTGCACTCCATCCCCATCGCTCGGCAGCAGCCTGGCTGGCAGCGCTGCCAGGCTGTGCACTCCATCCCCATCGCTCGGCAGCAGCCTGGCTGGCAGCGCTGCCGGGGCCGGGCTGTGCACTCCATCCCCATCGCTCGGCAGCAGCCTGGCTGGCAGCGCGGCCGGGGCCGGGCTGTGCACTCCATCCCCATCGCTCGGCAGCAGCCCTGGCTGGCAGCGCTGCCGGGGCCGGGCTGTGCACTCCATCCCCATCGCTCGGCAGCAGCCCTGGCTGGCAGCGCGGCCGGGGCTGTGCACTCCATCCCCATCGCTCGGCAGCAGCCCTGGCTGGCAGCGCGGCCGGGGCCGGGCTGTGCACTCCATCCCCATCGCTCGGCAGCAGCCTGGCTGGCAGCGCGGCCGGGGCTGTGCACTCCATCCCCATCGCTCGGCAGCAGCCTGGCTGGCAGCACTGCCGGGCTGTGCACTCCATCCCCATCGCTCGGCAGCAGCCCTGGCTGGCAGCACTGCCGGGCTGTGCACTCCATCCCCATCGCTCGGCAGCAGCCCTGGCTGGCAGCGCTGCCGGGGCTGTGCACTCCATCCCCATCGCTCGGCAGCAGCCCTGGCTGGCAGCGCGGCCGGGGCCGGGCTGTGCACTCCATCCCCATCGCTCGGCAGCAGCCCTGGCTGGCAGCGCGGCCGCTCCTGGCACGCCCGGCCGGGGCTGGAGGGACAGGCAGCCCTCGGAATGTCAGATGCCAGACGAGCTGGACGCGGGACAAAGAGCAGCGCTGGCTGCGCCTCGCCTTGCCGAGACAATGATGCAGCAGGGCTGGGACGCGGCGGAGCCCTGCCGGGAGTTCCTGGGATTTCATAAAGGAGTGAAAGCTGCGCTCGTTTCAGTCCGCTTGCTCTGCCAGCGCTCGGGGTCTCGGTGAAGGGGCTGCAGAGCCCTGAGGAATTTCCCCCTGGGGTTGTGTTCTCCCGTCCCGGGGGGTGTTGGTGTCCCTCTGACCCCGCACTCCGCGCGGGTGCCACATGCCAGGGCCAGGCCACCGCCAGGTGACAAGAACGTGATCGGTCAAAGGTTGGGCTGGATGATCTTGGAGGTCTTTTCCAACCTAAATGGTTCTGTGATCCTATCCTGTGATTATCCTTATAGTTAAGTCCTGTGCTTTTCCTTCTTTATCACCTTTGGTTTTCCCTTTCCTGTTGTCTTTTCTCCCTTTCACTATCCTTATCTTTTTATCCTTATCCTTATCCTTATCCTTTTATCCTTATCCTTATCCTTTTATTACCTTTTCCTTCCTTTTCCTTCCCTTTCCCTTTCCCTTTCCCTTTCCCTTTCCCTTTCCCTTTCCCTTTCCCTTTCCCTTTCCCTTTCCCTTTCCCTTTCCCTTTCCCTTTCCTTTTCCCTTTCCCCTTTCCCCTTTTCCCTCTCCTTTTCCCAGAGCACCAACAGAGGGCACAAGGTGACGTGCAGAGGTGGCACACGGAGGTGTCACACGGAGGGGTCACACGGAGGGGTCACACCGAGGGGTCACAGGGATGTGTCACACGGAGGGGTCACACGGAGGGGGTCACACAGAGGGGTCACACAGAGGTGGCACACAGAGGTGGCACACGGAGGGGTCACAGGGACGTGTCACACGGAGGGGTCACACCGAGGGGTCACACGGAGGGGTCACAGGGACGTGTCACACGGAGGGTCACACCGAGGGGTCACAAAGAGAGGTCACACAGAGGTGGCACACAGAGGGGTCACAGGGACGTGTCACACGGAGGGGTCACAGGGACGTGTCACACGGAGGGGTCACACCGAGGGGGTCCGGGGTTTGCAGGACCCCACACGGGGCTGGGGAGGGGATGGAGGATGCCCTCGGTCCCCCTCCAGCCCGATGCCAGCCCGGAGCCGCCGCGGTTTGTGAGCTCAAGCCGAGCTGCTCCCTCCGTCCCGTCCCGTCCCGTCCTCGCTGACAGCGTGCGACAGCCGCGGGCGGTGACAGCGACAAGCAAACCTGCGCTGATCCCGGCGCTGACCGCCGAGTCTGCCCGGGCACGGGGCGAGGGATGGAGCGCCGGGAGCTCCGGATTGAGGAGCCCCTTCGGTGGGGTGGAGAACCAGGCTCTGGCGGGCCAGGCTCCTTCCAAAGGCCTTTTAGATCAGCGGCAGCAAAAACGAGAGGGAAGGAGCCCATTGATTCGATACAAGCAACGTGCAAAGTGCGGAATAATGAAAATCAAAATCCTTTCACGGCGTCCGTGGGGCAGCAAACAATGGGGGTTAATGAGGCTGCAGCCCCTCGGCTCGAGCCTCTGCAAGTTGCTCACGTTGCAGGGCTAATTCTCCTTCCAGCCATGACTAAATTGTGTGCTGGGCTCTGCTTGTGTCTGACAGCAAAAGTAAATGGTGGAAAATTGGGCCCAACAATATGTTCTGATTATTCCTGCACCACGGTGTCCCCTCAAGGTGCCAGACCGTGTTTATCCCACTGGGGAGAAAGGGGAGGGACCCGAGGGACCCACAGCAGCTGCAGTGCCATTAACTCAAACAGCCACCTCAGGATTTAACAAGGTCAGCAACGTTTTTATTTCCCTTTTCCACCATTATTAAGATTTTCTTTTGTAAAGTCTTAACTAAATATAGTTTTGGTGCTGGAGAAATGAAAGTTACTTTGAGAACGACTCCTGTACAGGGAGAGCTGCTCCATCCCCAGGTCCTCTTCCTTCTTTCCCGAATACCCGCCCTAAACTCTCCCTGGCACAGCCTGAGGCCTTTCCTCTTTCCTGTCTGTCCCTGTCCCGTGTCTGTCCCTGTGTCCCATGTCTGTCTGTCTCGTGTCTGTTCCGTGTCTGTCCCTCGTCTGTCCCTGTCCCGTGTCTGTCCTGTGTCTGTCTGTCTGTCCCGTGTCTGTCTGTCCCGTGTCTGTCCCTCTGTCCCACGTCTGTCCCTGTCCCGTGTCTGTCTGTCTGTCCCTGTCCCGTGTCTGTCCCTGTGTCCCATGTCTGTCTGTCTCGTGTCTGTTCCGTGTCTGTCCCTGTCTGTCCCTGTCCCGTGTCTGTCCGTCCCGTGTCTGTCTGTCCCACGTCTGTCCCTGTCCCGTGTCTGTCCCTGTGTCCCATGTCTGTCTGTCTCGTGTCTGTTCCGTGTCTGTCCCACGTCTGTCTGTCCCGTGTCTGTCTGTCCCGTGTCTGTCCCTCTGTCCCGTGTCTGTCTGTCCTGTGTCTGTCTCTCTGTCCCGTGTCTGTCTGTCCCGTGTCTGTCTGTCCCGTGTCTGTCTGTCTGTCCCGTGTCTGTCTGTCCCGTGTCTGTCTGTCCCGTGTCTGTCTGTCCCTCTGTCCCGTGTCTGTCCCGTGTCTGTCCCTGTGTCCCATGTCTGTTCCGTGTCTGTCCCTCTATCTCGTGTCTGTCCCGTGTCTGTCCCGTGTCTCTCCCGTGTCTGTCTGTCCCGTGTCTGTCTGTCCCCTGTCTGTCCCTCTGTCCCGTGTCTGTCCCATGTCTGTCCCTGTGTCCCATGTCTGTTCCGTGTCTGTCCCTCTGTCTCGTGTCTGTCCCGTGTCTGTCCCGTGTCTGTCTGTCCCGTGTCTGTCCCTCTGTCCCGTGTCTGTCCCTGTCTGTCCCTCAGGTGTCGCTGTTGCCGTGCAGAAGCGCCCAGAGCGCAGAGCGCGCCCGGCCCGGGGCTGCGGGAGCGGGGGATGCCGCGGGAATTTGGGGATGCTCGGGGGTACTGTGGGGTGTGCGGGGATGTCGAGGGGTGCCACGGGAATTTGGGGGTGTCAGGGATGTCGGGGGGTGCCAGCGGCTCGGCCCGGGCAGCGGCTGCAGCCGTGAGGAGCAGCAAAGCGGGTTTGTCCTGGGATAGAACCCGGGGTTTGTCCTGGGATGGGATCGGGGTTTGTCCTGGGATAGAACCCGGGGTTTGTCCTGGGATGGGATCTGGGATTTGTCCTGGGATGGGATCGGGGTTTGTCCTGGGATGGGATCAGGGGTTTGTCCTGGGATGGGATCTGGGATTTGTCCTGGGATAGAACCCGGGGTTTGTCCTGGGATGGGATCGGGGTTTGTCCTGGGATAGAACCCGGGGTTTGTCCTGGGATGGGATCTGGGATTTGTCCTGGGATAGAACCCGGGGTTTGTCCTGGGATGGGATCGGGGTTTGTCCTGGGATAGAACCCGGGGTTTGTCCTGGGATAGAACCCGGGGTTTGTCCTGGGATGGGATCGGGGTTTGTCCTGGGATGGGATCCGGGGTTTGTCCTGGGATAGAACCCGGGGTTTGTCCTGGGATGGGATCTGGGGTTTGTCCTGGGATGGGATCGGGGTTTGTCCTGGGATAGAACCCGGGGTTTGTCCTGGGATAGAACCCGGGGTTTGTCCTGGGATGGGATCGGGGTTTGTCCTGGGATGGGATCCGGGGTTTGTCCTGGGATAGAACCCGGGGTTTGTCCTGGGATGGGATCTGGGGTTTGTCCTGGGATGGGATCGGGGTTTGTCCTGGGATAGAACCCGGGGCTTGTCCTGGGATAGAACCCAGAGTTTGTCATGGGACGGGATCCAGGGTTTGTCCTGGGATAGAACCCGGGGCTTGTCCTGGGATAGAACCCAGAGTTTGTCATGGGATGGGATCCAGGGTTTGTCATGGGATAGAACCCGGCGGTTTTGTTATGGGATAGAACCCGGGGTTTTGTTATGGGATAAGATCCCGAGATTTTTGTCACGGGATGGAATCCCAGTGTTTTTGTCATTGCATAGGATCCCGGGATGGTTTGGGAGGGACCTTAAATCCCACCCCTGCCATGGCAGGGACAGCTCCCCCTGTCCCAGGTGCTCTCAGCCACAATGTCCAACCCTGGGCACTGCCAGGGATCCAGGGGCTGCTCTGGGCACCTGTGCCAGGGCTGCCCACCCTGCCAGGGAACAACTCCTGCCCAAGATCCCATCTAATTGTGGGAAAGCCATTCCCTGTGTCCTGCCCCTCCATCCCTTGTCCCCAGCCCCCCTGGAGCCCCTTTAGCCCTGGCAGGGCTCTGAGTTCTGCCTGCATCCTTCCCTTCTCTCCAGGGGAACATTCCCAGCTCTCTCCCATTTAACATGGACTTAGGTTTCCCTAAGCCCAGCTTTCCCCTTGGATATTCAAATCTACAACATTCTCCTCATATCCTCCACTGTGACAACATCTGTCAGCCCCGAAAAAGTCTGTTTTTGAAAGAATAATAATTTTATCACAGGTTTCGGCGCCCAGGATTTTATTCCCGTTCTCAAACACTCATTACCAATACGGATTGTGCTTTATTGGAAGTGGCCTTTAATGAACAGTGCTCTTGTTTGCGTACAAGGAGCAGCTTCCAGTGCCATTCCCTGACAGTAATTGTGGGCTGAATGGAGCCAGCACAATGCTGGAGCACCGCTAATGGCTATCCTGTGGATTGAGTGCTCCACTTTTGTCATTATCAGGCTACTTTTTAAAATGCAGGAATTAGTTAGGCCAGCAAAGAGTTAATTACCTTCCTTGTGACAGGAAGCCCTCAAAGCACATTAATTGTGGAGAATTCTTTGTCTTTCATGCAAAGCAGGAATTGGAGAGACCTCAGCAGATGATATCATAGAGGAGTGACTCTGAGCATGGTGTGGAAGAGAAAACCCGCAGCGGTGAGAGGAGGAAACCCCCGGGTACGTAACTGCAGCGTGCCACCGGAGGGAAGGGCAGGGAGAGGCTGCTGCCTCTGCTCGTTCCCAGCATCACTTTTCCCTGCATTTCTCCCTTGGCAGCGCTCGAGCCTCGGCGCAGAAAGCAATCCCCAAACTTCCCAAAGAGGAGGGAGCGGCGTCACCTCCGTGCTGCGCCAGCCTGGCCGCTCTCTGCCCGGGGTCAGGGCACAAAGGAGCCGCTCAGCCCCGGCTGGGGCAGGAACGACACAGAAAACCCCAAAGAGCCGTGCGGGGGGGTCCCACAGCAGCACCAACCGCGGCAGCGTGTCCTGCTCTGCCAGCAGCACAGTCAGACACGGGGCACTACCTGCAGCGTGTAAAAATAAATAACTCCTGTGCCATGGTGGCACACCGTGCTGAGCTGGGGTTTGCACTCCAGCTCACGGGGGTAAAAATAAATTAAATAACTCCTGTGCCATGGTGGCACACCACGCTGAGCTGGGGTTTGCACTCCAGCTCACGGGGGTAAAAATAAATTAAATAACTCCTGTGTGATGGTGGCACACCACGCTGAACTGGGGTTTGCACTCCAGCTCACGGAGGTAAAAATAAATTAAATAACTCCTGTGCCATGGTGGCACACCGTGCTGAGCTGGGGTTTGCACTCCAGCTCACGGGGGTAAAAATAAATTAAATAACTCCTGTGCCATGGTGGCACACCACGCTGAACTGGGGTTTGCACTCCAGCTCACGGGGGTAAAAATGAATTAAATAACTCCTGTGTGATGGTGGCACACCACGCTGAACTGGGGTTTGCACTCCAGCTCACGGAGGTCCTGCCCAGGGTCCTGCAGGGGTCCTGCAGCAGGGCTGGGGTGGCAGGGAAGGGGATGGGCACCTCTCACTGCACTTTGGGGGTGCTGCTCACTGAGCGCTCTCCTGGGGCTCAGGGAGGGTCCCAGTCCGGCTGGGCTGGGCTGTGGGGTGGAAGCACCACCACCTTCACCCCAAAACACTCTCCCAGCCCTTTGTGGGTGGGGGGACACGGACAGCAGCGGTCTCGGGGCCCTCCAGACCTGGTGGCTCCATTCCAAGAGCCCTCGTTGCACAAACTGCAGCGCTGATGGCACCAGGGCGTCCTCACACCAGAGATGTTGTCATCAGCGAGGCACCCACACACCCAGCTCTGCAGCTTGAGTTAAACACAATAAAATATGCAAAATCGCTCCAATCCAATTCAGCCCTAAGGCCCTAGAATAATTCCTAAGCACTGAAGCCCTTGAATTAAAATAGAGGAATGGGCAGCAAAGTTGGGAGCTCCATTAGAAAAGGAAAGAACAGGGTGCAGGGAGGAGCTGTGCTGGCTGGGCAGCCCCAGGCTGGCTCCTTCCTTCCAGCCGGTCGGGAATGGCAGGAATCTGGGATTTCCCCTTTCCTCCTTGCTTTTCCGGCTTTGTAACCCCGGCAGAGCCCTGAGCTGCAGGCGAGGGAGGCGCGGGGTCTGGGCTGAGCTCGGTGCAGCCCGTCCCTCCCTGCAGCAGCCTCAGGGCGGCTGAGGAGCTGGGGAGCAGTGTCGGGCCGTGTTCCATTCTCAGTTACGGGTTAACACAGCTCCTATTTTCATTAAAGCACCAATTCCCACTCCAGCCTTCTGCAGCTGTTGCAGTTTCTCCTGGATTATTGGCTGATTAACTTAACTAAGGCAGAATCAGTTGGATAATGTGTCTGCCAAACAGCCCGGGCTTTCCCATGGCAGGTGATGAATAAACCCCCTCCCAGCGAAGCAGGAAAGTTGAGTGATCACACTTCTAAATGCAAACTCCAGGGAGGGACAGATTGGGCGCTGCTGTACTTGGGGCTTGTGGGGAATAAAACAGGCTTCAATGAACATTTTTATATATAAATATTTTCCGTTTGGATGTAATTAATTGATTTTAATGGGAAGTATTAACAGTGCAAGCCAATATTGTTACTGCTGATTCATGTTAAACGTTCCCAGCCTGCGTGGAACCCAAAATCCAGCTCAGCTTCCGTGGCCTCCTGGTAAAAAGATGATTTCCGAGGAGACGAGGAGAAGGAAGAGCCACGAGCAGCTGCGCAGTGACCCCGGTGAGGTGCGGGGGGTCCAGGGATGTAAATCAGGAGAAAACCCCAGCTCGGGCTGCAGCTCACGGCTCGGACGGGGATAAATGGTTTAGGATGTTATCGGAGCTCTCTCCAACACCTCTTGTGGCTGGAGGAGCCTCCAGTGTCCCTTTTATCTCCGTCACAGGCTGCTCTGTCTGGGCGAAAGGGAGGGAGGGCTCAGCACAAATTGCACTGGTAATTCTTTTCCAGAACTAATTAACTTAAAAGATACTGTACTGATTGCAGAAAAGGTGTTAACAGAAGCTTAAGAAGTTGAAAAACAAAATTAATCTGCATTTGAGAAAGGCTCTCGCTTTAATCTGCGGCTTGTGATGTACCAAATTCCGGACTGAAGCGAATAAATGGGTCTGGGATGCGGGGGGGCTGCAGCTCTGCCCGCCTCTGCTCGGGAGGGATTTTAATGTTCTCCACCCATCTCTCTTCCTACCTAACAGCTTGGTATTATGAAAAAAAAAAATAAAAAAAAAATGTGCCAGCCTTTGAATATTATTTTCACATAAATTCCTTACCAATCGTAAAATGGACCTTTCAAACCCGACTCCCTTAAACTCGGGAGCGCTCTGTATTTCAGGGCAGTATTTCTGTCCCCTTTCCCCGCTCTCTCTCCATCCATCCCGCCTCTCCCCGTGACTGCAGCGGGGTCTGCACAGCTCCGTGTCCCCTCGGCCGGGCCCGGTGTCACCGTGTCACCGCGTCACCGTGTCACCGTGTCACCGTGTCACCGTGTCACCGTGTCACCGCGGGGCAGCCCCGAGCCCTCCCCGGGGTGCGCAGGGACCCCTCCCCCCCGCGTCCCCTCCTGCCACCACCAGCCACACACTCACCTGGGGGTCCTTGCCCATCTTTGGGACATTTTTTGGGGAATTTTTGCGAATTTCTCGGTGATTTTGGGGGGATTTTTTGGTATTTTTTGGGGGGGATTTTTTTGGGATGTTTTAGGGAATTTTTTGCCGAATTTTTGGGAAATTTTTGCCGATTTTTTTGGAATTTCTCGGTGATTTTTGGGGATTTTTTGGGGATTTTTTGGTATTTTTGGGGGTTTTTTGGGGGACTGTTTTGGGATTTTTTGCCGATTTTTTGGGAAATTCTTGGGGAATTTCTCGGTGATTTTGGGGGGATTCTTTTGGTATTTTTTTGGAGATTTTTTGGGGGGGAATTTTTTTGGGAATTTTTGGGAATTTCTCAGTGATTTTTGGGGTTTGGGGGATTCTTTTGGTATTTTTTTGGAGATTTTTTTTGGGGGGGGGGGGTTGGTAAGTTGTGGGTATTTTTAGGGGACTTTTTAGGTTTGTTTTTTTCGGATTTTTTTGGGGCATTTTCCAGGAATTTTTAGTGATTTTTTTTTTTTTTTTTTTTTTTTTAATTTTTTTTTGAGAATTTTTGGGAATTTTGCGATGCAGAAGTGGAAATTTTTGGGTTTTTTTGGTGGAATTTTGGGTTGGAATTCATTATTGCAGGGTGAGCAGAGGCTAAAATGAGTTTTTGCTGTGGCAGGTCAGCAGCCCCGGTTTGCTGCCGGAGCTGGAACCCGGAGCTGACAGTGACGGATGCGCCGGTCCTCGCCCTCCCTGCCCCTCCCCCTCGCCGGGATGTCCGGGTGACACCGGCAGCGCAGGGTGACAGCCGGGTCACAGCCCGTCCCTCTGTCCTCACAGCTCCCCGTAGCTCTCAGCGGATAAAACAATGTGTTTCATTTATTACAGAAATAAAAGTATTTATGCAATGGGTTTATTCAGGAATGCCGCCGCCCCGGTTCATTCTTGGACGAGCCGAGCTCCCAAGGACAGGCTGAGGTGACAAAGGCACAACCAGGAACTCGCTTAACCAGCGTGGCCCATGCACTCACCAGCAACTGTTTATTAACCAGCCCAGCTTAAATTATCGTTTTTGGCTGCCATTAAGTAACCCCTGCCAAAAAATTAACCTGTAAACTGTTTGAGGTCCCACAGCAATCTATCAAAATGCTGCCGGCATGCTGATCCCTCCCCACGCTGTGCAACAAATCAATTAGGCTACCAATTCTGTTCATTAGAATTCATTTAAATCTCAATTAAAAAGTTAATTAAAAGTAAGAGTGAGAAGGAAATCATGTCTAACATTCTTATTAAACTCAAATCACCGAATTAGTTTTAAATCCAAATCAGCAATCAGGATATGGAGGGAGAAGGGGAGGAGGCTGTGCCTTGGTGCTCCCAAGGAGGCATTTCCTGGCCTGTGACGTGCTGGGAGCCCTGTGCCTGGCACCCCATCCCTGAATCCCATCCCTGTATCCCACCCCTGTATCCATCCCTGTATCCCATCCCTGTATCCCATCCCTGTATCCATCCCTGAATCCCACCCCTGTATCCCATCCCTGTATCCCATCCCTCCATCCCACCCCTGTGTCCCATCCCTGAATCCATCCCTGTATCCCACCCCTGTATCCCACCCCTGAATCCCACCCCTGTATCCCACCCTGTATCCCATCCCTGAATCCCATCCCTGTATCCCATCCCTGAATCCCATCCCTGAATCCCATCCCATCCCTGTATCCCATCCCATCCCTGTATCCCATCCCTGTATCCCATCCCTGTATCCCATCCCTGTATCCCATCCCTGTATCCCATCCCATCCCATCCCATCCCATCCCATCCCATCCTCACATCCCATTTGCCCATCCCATCCCATCCCATCCCATCCCATCACCTTGTCCCATCCCATCCCATCCCATCCCATCCCATCCCATCCCATCCCATCCCATCCCTTTATCCCATCCCATCCTGCCCAGCCCAGAGCCCTGAACATCCTCCTGAGAGCCCCAGGGCCCTGAGCATCCTCCTGAGAGCCCAGAGCTGTGAACATCCTCCTGAGAGCCCCAGAGCCCTGAACATCCTCCTGAGAGCCCCAGAGCCCTGAGCATCCTCCTGAGAGCCCCAGGGCCCTGAACATCCTCCTGAGAGCCCCAGGGCTGTGAACATCCTCCTGAGAGCCCCAGAGCCCTGAGCATCCTCCTGAGAGCCCCAGAGCCCTGAGCATCCTCCTGAGAGCCCCAGGGCCCTGAACATCCTCCTGAGAGCCCCAGGGCTGTGAACATCCTCCTGCCCAGCCCCAGAGCCCTGAGCATCCTCCTGAGAGCCCCAGGGCTGTGAACATCCTCCTGCCCAGCCCCAGAGCCCTGAGCATCCTCCTGAGAGCCCCAGGGCTGTGAACATCCTCCTGCCCAGCCCCAGAGCCCTGAGCATCCTCCTGAGAGCCCCAGGGCCCTGAACATCCTCCTGAGAGCCCCAGGGCCCTGAGCATCCTCCTGCCCAGCCCAGCAGCCCCAGGCTGATTTCCCATTCCGCTCCTGGCACCGAGGTCTGGGTGGAGGTGGGCAGGGTCCACCCAGCCTCTCAGCCTCATTAATCATTTGGCTTTCCCTGGCTGCTCTCAGCATCTTCTGGAGGAACCCTCCTCTTTATTCATTCAGACAACCCTTTGGATTAAACAGAGCCAGCTAAATGTCAAACCAAATCTGAGTCTTGATGCAGATAATCATTTCAATAATATTTCTCCATTTGTGCCCAAACACCAGGGGAATAAAGCTTTTCTGCTGTCAGGTAGTGTAAGGCTGCAGTTGGTGTAAATGCTTGACATTGAGCCAGATGGCTTAGCCGTGCTGCAAACATATGTTCAACAAGCAGGCTTGCACACATTGGAATTTTATTATTTTGCACTGGTGAGACATGCATATTTATTTACTTGACCCCCTTTGGTGGCACTTTGGTATTAGAACGATCAGTTTTGGTGTCTCAGAGCCCCGGGGCGCGGGGCTCAGTGTCCCCGCCGGGCTCAGGGCGCTGCCCAGCCCAGCACCGGGGCAGAACAGCTCCGGGAGGCGTTCCCTGCCCGGAAAAGCGTTTGCTCTGCAATTACCCCAACCATTCCCCCACTTTTTTAAGGCCGGGGTCTCTCGACAGGTGATATATTATGCTCTGTCAAGTGCATCCCAAGCATCTCGCTGAGATCACCAAATTAGAAAAAAAAAAAAAAAAAAAAAAAAAAAAAAATCAGTGCAAAGGGGGAAAAAACTGAACAAGATAAAAAATTAGAATCTTTGGGTGGGGGCAGCAGCAGTGACACCGTCACACCGACCTGAGCAGAAGCACGGCTTTTTTTATTTTTATTTTTCTTTATTTATTTATTTATTTATTTATTTATTTATTTATTTTCCAGGCTGATATTAAATAGCTGGACATAAATCTAAGTAATTTCACAAAACAGCCCTGGAACAGCCTGGCACCCACTCCACAGCTCACTAGAAGCTCTCTGTAGCTCAATGTGCTCCGGGCTGGGCTTGAGGGAGTTCTGCAGTTTCGGATCCCAGTGCAGGTGCTGGCAGGTGGCTCTGCCAGCCTGACTTGTGGCACAGCCACAGCTCCTGGTGGGGGGAACTGCCCGAATTCCAGCCCTGCCCCTGGCAGAGGGAAGCTGCTCCCCCCGGCACCGCTGATGCTCCTGCAGCCGCACCACTCCAGCTCTGGAGAGAGGCAGAAAACAATTCAAAGCTCTCCCCCACGCTTGCTGCTGGATGTTTGGTGGAAAAGAGTGAAAAGCACTCCGTGCTGGCAGCTGGAGCAGGGCAGGAGCAGAGGTGAGGACAGGTACAACCCCTGCTCTTTGTCAAAGCTCGCTCCAGCTCTCCTCAGCCTCTCTCTTTGTTGGCTGGGCTGGGCTTGTGCTATTTTCAGCTTCAGGGGGCAAGACCCATCCATTATGTTTGTCCATAAAGTGCCACACGCATCTGGGATGCTCTTTAAATACTCATAATAGCAACAATAATAATAATAATAACAACACTAGCTGCTGCTGCTCCTGACAGAGCTCTGCCTGCTCTGTAAATCCCTCAGCAGCTCTGCTTCCCCACTTGTGGCAATTCAGGGGCACATTCTGGGGGCAGGGTGTCCCCCCAGCCTGGGGACAGCGTCCTGCTGCTGTCACCTGCTGCTGTCACCTGCTGCTGTCACCTGCTGCCCCCAGGGGTGGGTCAGGGCACTGAGTCCCCATGGCAGAGTGGGTGCCCCCAGCCCTTTCCCACTGCCCAGCCAGTTTGATATCAATCAGTTTGATTTTTATTTATTTTTTTATTTAAATCACTCTTCCTTAGCAATGTCCAGCTGGGATTTGGTTGGGAGCAGAGGTGTGGGCAAGGTGAGGGGATGCTCCAGCACCTTCAGAGATCTCCAGGGCTCCTGCAAGCATCACCTGCCTTTGGGGGTGACAAGAGGAAAATCCAGCAGGATCTGGGGGTTTGGGGTTCCGTGGCCAGAGCTGTCTGGAACAGAGCCAGGAGTGTCTGTGGCAGCTGGGCACTGTCCTGGTGCCATCCCAGCCCCAGATGCTGGGGGAGCCTGCCAGGGTTCCTGTCTGCAGGAGAGACCACTCGTGAATTCTCTTGATTCTGCTGGGTTGGAATCAGTTTCTCTCTCCGAACAAACCCACCCTGACTTGCACAGGGTCAGCCCAGAAGGGAATATTTGGAATAAAAGGCCTGAGCTGCAGCTGCAGGGATCCTGCTGAGCACAGGGCTGCTGCTCCTCTGTGCATCTCCAAGGGAAAGGTTTCTGGATCCATTTCAACTCCACTGCCGTTCCACAAGAAGAGGAGCTGCATTAAATCCTGCACACATTTCACCTTGATTTCCCTGAATTCCCATCCTTTTAGTGAAAAGCTGGCTGGTTTGGTATTTATACAGCAGCACTGCAGAGTATCTGAGCACTGTGAGGGTGGCTGTGCCAGGGAGATGTGAGTGCAATTCCAGATACAGGAGCTGGAATCTCAGAATTTTGGAGAGTGGGATGGGGCTGGGGTTTATTGCCGTGGCTGTGGCACTGCCTGGTGGTGGAGAGCAGGAAAAGGGGTGTGGGGGCACAGGGACCCCTGGTGTGCTGCAGCCAGTGGCCCCTCTCCTCCTCATCCTCTTTTCCAAGGACCCTTGGGGAGCTGCTTTTGGGGAATGAGGGAGCAGGACCCCTCCTCACCAACGCCCCGCTAGAAAATACAGAGTAAATCACACCTGCCAGTGCTTCTCCTTCAAACAGAAATGAGCTGCAGCTGGAGTTGACTTAGGATATAGATCTCTATCCTCCCAGTCACTCCTCTGCTAGTTTTTCATAAACTTGGCTGCTTCTCGTTTGCCCTCTAATAATTCTCCAAAGGCTCATTTCCCCTGTATAACTCTGTGCAAACACAAAGTTGAGGAGAGGGTATTTAGACTCATCCTCCAGCAATGCTGTTGTTGAGGAAATGCTTGTTTACCTACGTCAGTAATTTCCAAGAAGATAATGTGCATTTGAAGATCAAATGTGAAAACTCCAGCGTTGGGATGAGGTTGGAGCTCCTGTGGAATTGCAGTCTGGCTGCTCCCAGCTGGCTCCTCACCCCGGATCACCAAGCCGGGGACAGCAGGGGGTTGGCAGCTCAGCAGAGGGAGGGGCAGCCCTGAACTCTCCATCTGCAGAGCCTTCGTGCCGTTATTATTCATGAGTGAGAGGAGACCTGGTAATTCTGTTCTCAGGTGCTCCCTGGTAAGTGAAGATAAACGTGACCAACAGCAGGAGCCTTGCATGCTCCCCACAATCCATCTCACCTTGCTACAGGTTTTTCTTATTTTTCATGTATGCAAGGAGGAAAATATTTGTAAAAGCTCATGAAAATTAAAAAACAATGCATTTGCTACGATTACAAAAGAATATCTCACTGGTGATGTGCGGGGTGCACATCACACTCTCCATCTTGCTTGCAATTCCATGGAATCAGAGACCCCCAGAATGGCTGGGGTGGGAAGGGCCTGTGCAGGTGTGTGGATGTTCAGGTGTGCAGGTGTGCAGGTGTGCAGGTGTGCAGGTGTGCAGGTGTGCAGGTGTGTAGGTGTGCAGGTGTGTAGGTGTGCAGGTGTGCAGGTGTGTGGATGTGTAGGTGTGCAGGTGTGCAGGTGTGTAGGTGTGCAGGTGTGCAGGTGTGCAGGTGTGTGGATGTGTAGGTGTGCAGGTGTGCAGGTGTGTAGGTGTGTAGGTGTGTGGATGTGTAGGTGTGCAGGTGTGCAGGTGTGCAGGTGTGCAGGTGTGTAGGTGTGTAGGTGTGTAGGTGTGTAGGTGTGCAGGTGTGCAGGTGTGCAGGAGTGCAGGTGTGTAGGTGTGCAGGTGTGTAGGTGTGCAGGTGTGTGGATGTGTAGGTGTGCAGGTGTGTAGGTGTGCAGGTGTGTGGATGTGTAGGTGTGCAGGTGTGCAGGAGTGCAGGTGTGCAGGAGTGCAGGTGTGTAGGTGTGCAGGTGTGTGGATGTGTAGGTGTGTAGGTGTGTAGGTGTGCAGGTGTGTGGATGTGTAGGTGTGTAGGTGTGCAGGAGTGCAGGTGTGCAGGTGTGCAGGTGTGTGGATGTGTAGGTGTTCAGGTGTGTAGGTGTGCAGGTGTGTAGGTGTGTAGGTGTGCAGGTGTGTGGATGTGTAGGTGTTCAGGTGTGCAGGTGTGTAGGTGTGTAGGTGTGCAGGTGTGCAGGTGTGCAGGTGTGTGGATGTGTAGGTGTGCAGGTGTGCAGGTGTGTAGGTGTTCAGGTGTGCAGGTGTGTAGGTGTGTAGGTGTGTGGATGTGTAGGTGTGTAGGTGTGCAGGTGTGCAGGAGTGCAGGTGTGTAGGTGTGCAGGTGTGCAGGTGTGTAGGTGTGTAGGTGTGTGGATGTGTAGGTGTGTAGGTGTGCAGGTGTGCAGGAGTGCAGGTGTGTAGGTGTGCAGGTGTGCAGGCATATAGATGTACAGATGTGCAGGTGTTCAGGTGTGCAGGTGTTCAGATATGCAGGTGTACAGCTGTGCAGGTGTGCAGATTTCAGCTGTGCAGGTGTGCAGGTGTGCAGGTATTTAGGTGTTCAGGTATGCAGATGTACAAATGTACAGGTGTGCAAGTGTGCAGATGTGTAGGTGTGCAGATGTATAGGTGTGCAGGTATGCAGGTGCTCAGGTGTACAGGTGTACAGGTGTACAGGTGTGCAGGGTACAGGTGTACAGGTGTGCAAGCGTGCAGATGTTCAGGTGTGCAGATGTGCAGCTGTGCACAGGGGAATTAATCCAGGGTCCGGGCTCAGGGTTTTTGGGGTGCACAGGAATTAATCCAGGATCCAGGCTCAGGGTTTTTGGGGTGCACAGGAATTAATCCTGGATACAGGCTCAGGGTTTTTGGGGTGCACAGGAATTAGAGCCAAGCTCAGGGTTTTTGGGGTGCACAGGAATTAATCCAGGAGCCAAGCTCAGGTTTTTTGGGGTGCACAGGAATTAATCCAGGAGCCAAGCTCAGGGTTTTGGGGTGCACAGGAATTAGAGCCAAGCTCAGGGTTTTTGGGGTGCACAGGAATTAATCCAGGAGCCAAGCTCAGGGTTTTTGGGGTGCACAGGAATTAGAGCCAAGCTCAGGGTTTTTGGGGTGCACAGGAATTAATCCAGGAGCCAAGCTCAGGGTTTTGGGGTGCAGAGGAATTAATCCAGGGGTAGAGCTCAGGGTGTACAGGAATTAATCCAGGAGCCACACTCACGTTTTTGGGGTGCCCTGGCTCTGTACCCCAGTTCCTGTGCCCACCCAGGGCTGGGCTGGCCAGGGCAGCAGCTGCACTGGGAGGAAAGTTTGTAAAGAAAGTACTGCTCACAGACTTGCCGGGTATCAGAAGGAAAATTTATGCATCGCCTTTGAGTTCAACTTCTCCATTAAAGCTTTTTCCCTATAATCTGGGGAGTTCTTATCTTGGTGACTTATGATGTTATGGAGGGGCTCATGCATGGAAAATGTCAATAGAAATAGTAACTCTAGAAGGGAAGGGCCTCCTAATTAGTCCCCATTTAGATTTTATGATGGCTTTGAGATCTGCTCATCCTGACAGTGCACACTCTGGTTACATATTGTTCTAGCCTGAGGGAACCATAGGAAAATCCAGATTTATTGTACCTATCATACCAGCATATTTCATTTGCCATTATGAGCAGCCATCTCGCAATGATGCAGGAGTATTTATTACAGATTAAATTGTAGGACCTGGATGGTTTAGTGAGGTTCTTGAGGTATCATTTATGTCATTAACTGGCTCATTATCAGATCTGCAAATCTCAATTCCTTTTTTCCTGTGCCTTCTGTTTCCCAGCAGGGAAGGCTGGGCTGAGGGTGTGTGTGGGGACAGGAGCAGCACCCGTGGGTGCCACAGCTCCCACCAGAGCCACCACACCTGCCCAGGTGTCACCTCCTGTCACCCACCCCTCTCCATTAAACCCCAGCCCAGAGAGGGCAGGCTGGCCAAGGACAGGAGGCAATTTAACTCTAATTATTTAACAAGGCTGTTCCAGGCTTGAGCTTATTAAAGGATACGCTGGATTTTTTTTTTTTCCTCTCTCTCTTTTAAGCTTTATCTCTACTTGGAGAATTATTTGAAGAGGTTTAATCCAGCCTTGATTGTTGTTGTTAATGGGCAAGGGGGATGGCTCATTCCATGTGCTGAGCTCTCCAGAGCAGCCACGGGCAGAGCAGCTCTCGGGCTCTTCCATTTAGTGATATTATTTGAATTTATTGTTCGATCCCGCTGGCGTGTCCTGCCTTGTTGGTATTTGCCCTATTTACTCTCCTATATTGCTTTTTCATCAAACCAGGGGATGGCATTTCAGCTGTTGTGTTCCTTGGTATTAAAAGGCACTTGGAACAAGCCCGGGAGCACATCCTGGATTGGGGTTCAGGGCGTGCTCAGGCACAGCCTGCCCCTCTCCCGGGCTGCTGGGGATTAATTCCTCTGCTGGGGGGTCTGGGGGAAAGCTTGGCAAGGAGGAATCGTGAATAAAGTGCCAGCTCTTCCTGCCCCCCGCCCCAAAGGCATGGGCAGGGTGTTTGCAGGGGTGGTTCTGGGGATGGGATGGGCTCTAAAGCCATGGCAGGGTGGGGAGAAAATGGGAAATGTGGGATAAAAGTGGGAAATGAGGGATAAAAACAGAAAATGTGGGATAAAAATGGGAAATCTGGCATAAAAACAGAAAATGTGGGATAAAAACAGAAAATGTGGGATAAAAATGGGAAATCTGGGATAAAAATGGGAAATGTAGGATAAAAGTGGGAAATGTGGGATAAAAACAGGAAATGTAGGGATAAAAATGGGAAATGTGGGATAAAAAAAGAAAATGTGGGATAAAAATGGGAAATGTGGGATAAAAACAGAAAATGTGGGATAAAAATGGGAAATGTGGGATAAAAATGGGAAATCTGGGATAAAAATGGGAAATGTAGGATAAAAGTGGGAAATGTGGGATAAAAGTGGGAAATGTGGGATAAAAACAGGAAATGTGGGATAAATTCAGGCAGTGTGGGGATAATTTCAGGCAATGTGGGATAATTTCAGGCAATGTGAGATAAGTTCAGGCAATGTGGGATAATTTCAGGCAGTGTGGGATAAATTCAGGCAATGTGGGATAAGTTCAGGCAATGTGGGATAAGTTCAGGCAGTGTGGGATAAATTCAGGCAATGTGGGATAATTTCAGGCAATGTGGGATAATTTCAGGCAATGTGGGATAATTTCAGGCAATGTGAGATAATTTCAGGCAATGTGGGATAATTTCAGGCAATGTGGGATAAATTCAGGCAATGTGGGATAAATTCAGGCAGTGTGAGATAATTTCAGGCAATGTGGGATAAATTCAGGCAATGTGGGATAAATTCAGGCAATGTGGGATAATTTCAGGCAATGTGGGATAAATTCAGGCAATGTGGGATAAATTCAGGCAATGTGGGATAATTTCAGGCAATGTGGGATAAATTCAGGCAATGTGGGATAAATTCAGGCAATGTTGGATAATTTCAGGCAATGTGGGATAAATTCAGGCAGTGTGAGATAATTTCAGGCAATGTGGGATAAATTCAGGCAATGTGGGATAAATTCAGGCAGTGTTGGATAATTTCAGGCAATGTGGGATAAATTCAGGCAGTGTGAGATAATTTCAGGCAATGTGGGATAAATTCAGGCAATGTGGGATAAATTCAGGCAGTGTGAGATAATTTCAGGCAGTGTGGGATAATTTCAGGCAATGTTGGATAATTTCAGGGAATGTGGAATAATTTCAGGGAATGTGGGATAATTTCAGGGAATGTGGGATAATTTCAGGCAGTGCCCTCCCTGGTGTTCTCTGAGCCCTGTGGGTACCCCAGGGCATCACCCCAGTGATCACCCCCAATTTACACACATCCCTCCCCTCTTTATTTGCATTGAATTTTTTCCCTTAATCAGTCAAAACAAAAAGGAGAAGAATTGTTGGATTTTTATCCCAAGCCAGTCTTCCAACAGCTGCCTTCAGTGTGCACCCAGCTGAGGAAATCCTGCAGGAGAATGGCAGTAGGGGTGGCAGTGTCTGTGTCCCCTCTCAGGGGATGTTTTCCGTTCTAGCAGCCACAGTGCCACCAGGAAATTCAGGTATTTCGTGTTTTCAGGCATTTTCTGTGCCTGAAGCCTGCAGCTGCCTCAGAGGGGAGAGTGGCATGAGCAGGGGTGGTTTGGACATTGCTCAGCTATTTCTGTGCTGGGAGATTTAAAATGACAACAGAGTGTAATTAATAAAAATAAAGCAATCAGTGCCTTTCCCTGGGTTTATGACAGAGAATTCAGGGCTGGAGGAGCCAGGCTGGATACCCCTGGATAAACACAAATCTGCCCAGACGGGCTGCTGGAACCAGAGCTGCTCTGTAAGGTGGCCCCAGGCTGGGGCTTGGCTGTGTAATCTGAATATTGAGGCTGCTCGTTAATCTCCAGCCTGGCCTGGGCTGGGCTGGGCTGGGCTGCTCCTGCAGCCCTGCCTGGGTTGCCGTAGGAACAAGGAATTCAAGTAAATATGCTCAGGAAGGAGAAATGTCTGCTAATTAAATGTGAGCAGCACTGAGAGAGGGCCAGGGCTGGGAAAAGGGAGAACGTGATGGCCTTCCTGTAATTCACCAGAAAATACATTTATATCTATCTACAGATCTATTTATATCTATTTTTATATCTATATATATATAACTATATAATATATATCTATATCTAATCTATATCATCTATATCTATATCTAATCTATCTAATCTATCCATATCCATATATCTATTTATCTATATCTATATCTATATCTATATTTATATATCTATTTATATCTATTTTTATATCTATATCTATATATCTATATATCTATATATCTATATATCTATATATCTATATATCTATATATCTATATAATCTATAACTATATCTATATCTATATCTATGTCTATAGCTATATCTTTATATTTATCTATATATCTATTTATATCTATTTATATATCTATATCTATATCTATATCTATATCTATATCTATATCTATATCTATATCTATATCTATATATCTATATCTATATCTATACCTACATCTACATCTATATATCTATATCTATATCTATATCTATATCTATATCTATATCTATATCTATATCTATCTATATCTATATCTATATCTATATCTATATCTATATCTATATCTATTTTATATATATGGATATTTTAATACAAGTAATACAGAAAATACAGATATATATGTATGTATGTGTATACCTAGAAAATACATATATGGACAATAACAATAAAAAATACATACGCATATAGTTGTCTGTGTAATAAATATATATGGGTAACAATATAGAAATACATGTATATATAGATATAAATTGTATATGTGAGAGGTTTACAAGGCTTTTAAATGATGCATATACCTCTTTGTGGGGAGAACTACACACACTGGAGATGACAGCAACATTTTTATATAGAAGTGACACTTTATCCCTTTTCTTTCCTTTCTAGGCTATAAATTCTGTAATCTTCTCAGAGCCTTTTATGGGCTGCCCATGCAGATGAGACATGCACTGCCCGTGGCTGCTGGGTGCCAGTTCCCCTCTCCAGCACCCACCTTGCACAGCTGGGCTGGCAGTTCTCATGGAAAGGGACCCGTGCCACACTCAGTGCCTCAGTTTACCCTGGGGGCAAAGGAATAATCAAACTTCTCACCTCCTGCTCCCCCTTTGTTTGCTCCTTAGCTGATTTCCCTTTTTTATCCCCGGCTAAGAACCATTTAATGCTGCCCCCAGCAATGGAGCCCAGCTGGACTCCCCAGGGCCGTGTGGTGCCAAGCACAGCTGGCTGGGCAGGGGTGCTGGCAGCACCCAGGGTCTGCATCGGGTCCTTCCAAACCAAAGCAATGGCAGGATAATGGCACACCATAAACAATAATGAATTTACAGGTGGGGAAACTGGGGCAGGAAACGAGATGCAGGTTTTATGTTAGAGCTGTGTAAATTAAGGAGATGCAGGTTCCATGTAAAATCTGTGTAAATTAAGGAGATGGAGATACAGGTTCCATGTAAGAGCTGTGTAAATTAAGGAGATGCAGGTTCCATGTAAAGGCTGTGTAAATTTAGGAGATGAAGGTTTCATGTAAAGGCTGTGTAAATTTAGGAGATGAAGGTTTCATGTAAAATCTGTGTAAATTAAGGAGATGCAGGTTCCATGTAAGAGCTGTGTAAATTTAGGAGATGCAGGTTCCATGTAAAATCTGTGAAAATTAAGGAGATGCAGGTTCCATGTAAAAGCTGTGTAAATTAAGGAGATGCAGGTTCCATGTAAGAGCTGTGTAAATTAAGGAGATGCAGGTTCCATGTAAAAGCTGTGTAAATTTAGGAGATGCAGGTTTCATGTAAAAGCTGTGCAGATGTGGCACCTGGGGACAGGTTAGGGGTGAGCACGGTGATGCTGGGTTAGAGCCTGGACTCCAAGGGCTTTTCCAACCCCAAAGATTCAGTGGTTATCTGGTAAAACCCTTAATACTGGAAAGTTGGCTTCGTTAGGTTCCCCTTCCTGGGATGGCAGGGACGTCCTGGCTGTGCTGAGCTCACGGATCACAGGAAGGGGGGAAATGGGGAATGATTTTCGTGTGTCTCCCCCAGCAGCAGCCCCTGTGCGTGCCCCTGCCCTCGGGGCTGCCCGGGGCTCACAGAACCCGGGGTGGATGTCAGAGCTGCTGCAGCCCCGGGACATCCCCGCCGGGCAGGGCTCTGCTCCACAATTCCTGCCCGATGTGCTCCCGGCGGGGCAGGACGAGGTGATGCATCTGCACAAGCACGTGCACTCTGCTCTCGTCTCATTCTCATTTTTAATTACAGTTCAAGGACTAAATTCATCTCAGTCAGGCTTGTGCTCAGCTGGGATAAATCCAGCGGGGATCCCAGATTTACTGCAGGGCGGGAGCAGCAGGGTGTGCCTGGCATCCTGCTGCTCCCTGGGGCTTTGACACTCAGTCCTGGCTGGGATTTTTACCTTGGCTGTTACCCTTGGCCGTGTCCCTGGGGGAACAAGGGCTCGAAGGGCTCCAGTGGCCAGAGGCTCTCTGCTGTCACCCCTTTGGTGCTGTCACCCCTTTGGTGCTGTCACCTTCTGTCCATCCCTGCCTTCTCCTGCCCCACATGGGCCAAGCCCAGAGCCCTGTCCTTGCCCTGTGCCTGGGGATGCTGTGCTGGGCCAGAGCGGGGGTGCTGATGTCAGGGACCCCCAGCCCCCCTCACCCTGCTCCCCTCTCTTTCCATTGTCCAGGGAAGGATCCGTGTATGAGGAGTGGCAAAGCTGGGATGCTCCAGCAAGAGCTGGTGGCCCCAAGGCCTGAGGAACTGGCCACCATTCCCTTCAGTGCTGCGGGTCCGTGCCCAGGGGCTCAGCCCCGTGCCCCCCTTGAGTCAGGGCTGATCAAGGGACAGTGCTCAGGCTGTCCCTGCCGGGGGCACAGCTCGGGGCAGCATCCAGCACATCCCCACTCCCTGGAAAAGCGCCTGGAAGAGAGCCAGGCTGATCTCAGTGCCCCCGAGCATTTACAATTTATATGTCCTTGTCAGCCGCGGAGTTTGATAACTCTAATGCCATGTTTGTCCTTCACCCGGAGAAAATCTCCTTTAAAGATCACCAGCCCGGCTCTATTGACAGGAACCGCCGGGTCACGCCTTTAACTAGCGCGGGATTGTTCCGAAATGCAGATCTTTATCTTGACTGAGGAAAGCAGGAGAGAAAAGCCCCAGATCCCTGATGGGATGGGGGCAGAGCAGGCTCCTGATGGGGCTGGGTGAGTTTGGGGAGCAGCAGCCCGATGGCGCTGGGTGGCTCCTCCAGCAGCACCAGGGTGTGTCGGGCAGCATTTCCTTCCTTTCTGGCAAAGCTTTCTGAAATGTAAACATTTCAGTGTCTGGACGCTCCTGCTGATCCCTGGTACTTCCATTTCCCGGGAATCCCGCACACCCAGCTCCCTGTTAGAGCACACACAGATCCTGGGCAGAGCCAGCTGCCCTGGTGGCAGCACCGCGTCCTTCCCCAAGATCCAGGGGACACCCAGGAGCCCCTCCCTGCTGCTGCAGCCCGGGGCTGGGCACTCTGGGGACATTGTGGTGGGCAGGCTGTGATGGGCAGGGCTCTCTCTGAGCCAGACAAAGTCCCAGCCCCACAGCTGGAGCTGTGCCCATTCACCTGCCCAGTCAGGTTTGCTCTCTCTGGGAGCTGCCCAGGCCTTGCTGCACTTTCCAAGTGATGCTGCCCCCAAAACATCCCACGGGACACCACGAGGGACCGTCCGTGGGACACAGACACCTTTGGAATTCCAGCCCCCTTTTTACTGGGACTTATTTTTTATTCTATCCTCGAACCACTCTGCTGTTGGCTGCTGCTCTGTGCCTCCCTTTGGGAAGTGCCAGAGCCCAGGGGAGCTGAACAGGTGAGCCAGGTGAGCCCCAGGTGTGCAGCTGCAGCTCCCCAGCCCTGGCACTGAGCCTGTGCTGAGAGCTGAGCCAGGAGAGGAGGGATGAACCCTCGGGAATTCATAAGCCAAACTCCACTGTGCACGTCACACCGTGCACTGATTGGATTGTAAAGCTGGATTCAGACTTAAAAATTAGGGAAGACAGAGCCCCCCAGGGGCCTGACCCCGAGCTGTCCTGCTGGGAGCAGGGGAGAGGTGCTGGCTTGGGCACCCAGGGAGCACAGGCTGTGCCCAGGGCACACGGGGGACTCCTGTTAATTTAAGGGGAATTATGTGAATTGTACAGCATGGCTTGACTATACTCCTGAGCATTGCAGTTATTATGTTTACCATCAATATTCATGAAGGCTCCTTAAAAAAAAAAAAAAGAAAAAAAAAAAAAAGAAAAAAAAGAAGCAGGAGATTTTGCTGTGCACCAGAGAACTGCCACATCTTTTGGGAATGCCTGCAGAAGCAGCTTGTTCTTCCCAATTTATTTTTCCTCTGTTTTTCTCAGAGTGCTGAGAACAGTTGTTAAAAAAAAACAAATTGTGCTGGTGCACTTCATTTTACAGGGGTCTGGAGGGAGCAGACAGGGGGAATGGTTTCCCCTGAGAGGGGGCAGGGCTGGCTGCAATGCTGGGAGGAAATCCTTGGCTGGGAGGGTGGCAGCCCTGGCACAGCTGTGGCTGCCCCTGGATCCCTGCAGTGCCCCAGGCCAGGCTGGACACGGGGCTGGGAGCACCTGGGACACTGGGAGGTGTCCCTGCCCTGGGATGGGCTCTTCCAACCCAAACCATTCTGGGGTTCTAGGAGTCTACAACCATCATTGCTGTGTTTGGCCTCTTCAGAAAATGGATTTGGTTTGATTTTTTAATTTGCTTTGGGGTTTTCCAGCTCAGACATCACCTTTCTTGAAGGAAACATGTAACTTTAGCTCAGAGAATCTTAGGAAATCTGAGTTCTCCTGGTGCACTTGTCGGGGTGGATGCACCAGTACAAGTTGTGTCCGGTGCCAAAGGACAGAATTCTTGAAATTTCTTAAAATTCTGTGGGTGTTTCCCTGTTATTGCTGAGAAAGTATTTTGTCCTTTCCAGGTATCACAGATCAGGGATCCCCCTTTGCAGGCAGCGCTTTGGCTGCTGCCCACAGCTGCAGATGCTGCTGGTGATGGGGGAAGAGAGAGGTGCAGGTGGGGAGGAGAGGGTCTCACATCCCGGGTGTGGGGTCTGTGACTGGGCAGGGCCCTGGCCCCTCTGGGGAAAGGCAGCAGAGGGAAAGGCAGCAGGTAAAGGCAGCAGGGAAAGGCAGCAGGGAAAGGCAGCAGGTAAAGGCAGCAGAGGGAAAGGCAGCAGGTAAAGGCAGCAGGTAAAGGCAGCAGGAAAAGGCAGCAGAGGGAAAGGCAGCAGAAAAAGGCAGCAGGGAAAGGCAGCAGGTAAAGGCAGCAGAGGGAAAAGGCAGCAGGTAAAGGCAGCAGGAAAAGGCAGCAGAGGGAAAGGCAGCAGAGGGAAAAGGCAGCAGGTAAAGGCAGCAGGTAAAGGCAGCAGGGAAAGGCAGCAGGTAAAGGCAGCAGAGGGAAAAGGCAGCAGAGGGGAAAGGCAGCAGGAAAAGGCAGCAGGTAAAGGCAGCAGAGGGGGAAAAGGCAGCAGAGGGAAAAGGCAGCAGAGAAAAGGCAGCAGGTAAAGGCAGCAGGGACAGCAGGAAAAGGCAGCAGGAAAAGGCAGCAGGTAAAGGCAGCAGGTAAAGGCAGCAGGGAAAGGCAGCAGGTAAAGGCAGCAGAGGGAAAGGCAGCAGGGAAAGGCAGCAGGAAAAGGCAGCAGGTAGAGGCAGCAGGGAAAGGCAGCAGGAAAAGGCAGCAGGAAAAGGCAGCAGGTAAAGGCAGCAGGTAAAGGCAGCAGAGGGGAAAGGCAGCAGAGGGAAAGGCAGCAGGAAAAGGCAGCAGGTAAAGGCAGCAGGAAAAGGCAGCAGGGAAAGGCAGCAGGTAAAGGCAGCAGGTAAAGGCAGCAGGTAAAGGCAACAGTTAAAGACAAAGGCAGCAGTTAAAGGCACTAGTTAAGGCAAAGGCACTAGTTAAAGGCACTAGTTAAGGAAAAGGCAGCAGTTAAAGGCACTAGTTAAAGGCAGCAGTTAAAGGCACTAATTAAAGGCACTAGTTAAAGGCAAAGGCAGCAGTTAAAGGCACTAGTTAAAGGCACTAGTTAAGGAAAAGGCAGCAGTTAAAGGCACTAGTTAAAGGCACTAGTTAAAGGCACTAGTTAAAGGCACTAGTTAAAGGCAAAGGCAGCAGTTAAAGGCACTAGTTAAGGCAAAGGCAGCAGTTAAAGGCACTAGTTAAGGCAAAGGCACTAGTTAAAGGCACTACTTAAAGGCACTAGTTAAAGGCAAAGGCAGCAGAAGGCAAAGGCAGCAGTTAAAGGCACTAGTTAAAGGCACTAGTTAAGGAAAAGGCACTAGTTAAAGGCACTAGTCAAAGGCAGCAGTTAAAGGCACTAGTTAAAGGCACTAGTTAAGGCAAAGGCACTAGTTAAAGGCACTAGTCAAAGGCAGCAGTTAAAGGCACTAGTTAAAGGCACTAGTTAAGGAAAAGGCACTAGTTAAAGGCACTAATTAAAGGCATTAGTTAAAGGCAAAGGCAGCAGTTAAAGGCACTAGTTAAAGGCACTAGTCAAAGGCAGCAGTTAAAGGCACTAGTTAAGGAAAAAGCACTAGTTAAAGGCACTAGTTAAAGGCAAAGGCAGCAGTTAAAGGCACTAGTTAAAGGCACTAGTTAAAGGCACTAGTTAAAGGCACTAGTTAAAGGCAAAGGCAGCAGTTAAAGGCACTAGTTAAAGGCACTAGTTAAAGGCAAAGGCAAAGGCACTAGTTAAAGGCACTAGTTAAGGCAAAGGCAGCAGTTAAAGGCACTAGTTAAAGGCACTAGTTAAGGAAAAGGCACTAGTTAAAGGCACTAGTCAAAGGCAGCAGTGCCCCTCGCCTTCTGCCGCCGCCGCTGCCGCAGCCCGCGCTCGCTGCCAGCAGGGCACTGCTCTGCCAGTTGTAAATTTTAATTGGCCATCTGGGGAAAGCACAAACCACTGACTAGAGATTAATCAGTAAATTAACCCAGGCATAATACACATTTCCCAGCGGGGCCGGGCTGCCGGCGGCTGCGGCGGAGCAGCCGGGACGCGGCTCGTCGTGCGGGGATGCTGTTATTGCTCCCGCAGAACATCCTCCCCGCGTCCCCAGCTCCCTGCAGCCCGACCTTGGCGCTGGCCCTGATTTGTAGGGCAGTTGCCGGGAGGTTTCCCCGTAAGCTCGACACAGATGGCGCAGGTAGCGCCGATGGATGCGGGTGGCACCTTCCCCGGGGCGCGGCGCTGCCTGCGGGGGGAGCAGCTCGGGCTGTGCAAACCGAGCTGGGGGCAGCCAGCACCAGCAAGGACAAGTTTCCCATCTGTTTTCCCCTTGTTCTTCATCCCGCAGAAGGATTGCAGGCATGGCAGGAGTGTCACATCTGGATGGTACATCCACATCTGGCTGCAGACCCTGCTGGGGACAGGCTGGGGACAGGAGAATCGCAGCCTCTGCCTTGTGCTGTGCAGGTGCCAAGCCCCCTTTCCCCTCCATGGTCCATCCCTTGTTGGGGGAAAAACGAGATTTCTGGCCAGCAAATCAAGATGATTTTGCAGAAGCCAATTTATTGTTTACAATCCACCCCAATTATACATCCTAGAACTACTGTCCACACGGTCACACATCTTGTAATTGGAGATTCTAGGGTGGTGAACTGCCCTGTCCAAACCCCCAAAGTCAGTAATTGGTGGTTTTCTGGATCTTCTCTGCCCCCCCATTATCTTGGGTCTTCTAATCTTGGTATTTTGTGTTTTCAACTTCTTCTCTCCCAGTTTAGCACAGTTTATGTTCCAGCAGCCTTGGGGGGGTTTCAACAAGTTGTCAAAAAACTCCTAAAATTTTCTCATGCTGTGCACCTGTTATAGACACTGGTCTAAACTAAGGAACACACAAAAACAGCCAGTGTGTGAACAAACAGTAAAATATACAGAAAAATAACTGGGCAGCAAAACACAGCAATATAGTTTTTGGCTGGTGCACACAAGGCCTGGATTTGTACAGACATGTACAAATGGCCTAAACCATGGACTGACTGTCCTAAAGAACGAGCCTGGCTCCTCAGAATTGAAATAGTTCTCCTAATAAGTGGTTCCTGGGCTGGAAATCTATGGATGCACCACTGTATCGTGTCTATGGTTTTGCATTTTCCCCACTGTCTCTTCTGCCTGACAGGATAATGAGCTCTGTGTTAAGCCAGAAAAAAGCAATTTTCTCCTGAGGTTAATTTCTTTGGATTGCCCACCTGAAGTGGGGAGTTGCATATAAATTCTAATTTGTACTGAAGTGCAGAAGATTGAGTTAGTTTTTTTGGCATAGATGATACAGTGCAAATCTTTATTGACACACAGGGTGTTTTGTTCTGCCTTCCTGGCAATTGCCTTGGGAAGAAAATGATGATGAAACCAGTTGTGGCTCTGTGGGTGTCTTTGAACAGGCTCCAGCTTTACAACAAATACCTGAACTGCCAGAGGGCAGGGATGGATGGGAGGCTGGGCAGGAATTGCTCCTGGCAGGGTGGGCAGCCCTGGCACAGCTGTGGCTGTCCCTGGACCCCTGGCAGTGCCCAAGGATGGACACTGGGGCTGGGACACCCTGGCACAGTGGGAGCTGTCCCTGCCATGGCAGGGGTGGCACTGGCTGGGATTTGAGGTCTCTTCCAACACAAACTGTGATTCTTGAACACCCCTAGTACATCCCAGGATCCCAGAACCACAGAATTACAGTATCATAGAACCACAGAACAGAACCCCAGAACCCCAGAATCCCAGAATCTCAGAATCTCAGAATTATAGAATCACAGAACCATAGAATCGCAGAATCATAGAATCACAGAACCCCAAATCACTGGATCACAGAATCATAGAATCCCAGCACCACAGAATCACAGAATTACAGGATCACAGAACCACAGTACAGAACCACAGAACCACAGAATCTCAGAATTATAGAATCAAAGAATTACAGAATTATAGAATCAGAGAACCACAGAGTCACAGAACCACAGAACCACAGAACCCCAAAATCACAGGATCATAGGATCATAGAACCACAGAATCACAGAACCCTGAGATCACAGAATCACATAATCACAGAATCATGGAATCACAGAATCACAGGACCACAGAATCATGGAATCACAAAACCATGGAATCACAGGATCACTGGGATAGGAACAAGCCCTCCAAGACCATTGAGTCCCAGCTGTGCCCAATCCCCACCTTGTCCCCAGAGCTGTGAGTGCCACCCCCAGGAACTCCTTGGGCACCTCCAGGGGTGGGGATCCAACCCTCCCTGGGCAGCCCCTGCCAGTGCCTGACCTCCCTTTCCACGGGGAAATTCCTCCAGAAATCCTACTTGGCACTGCAAGGGACAGGCACGGTGAGGTCTGGCCAGGGCAGCTCTGCCTCCTGCAGCTCTGGCCTCCTCCTCACAAGTTTGCTGGAGGATTTTACCTGTTTGTGGGACGATCAGCCCAGTTATTTCCTCACCAAGCCCATTTTCTCTCAACTGAGCCTGAAGTCTGGAGCTTTTCCATGCCTTGCTTCCCAGAGCAGCACGCCAGGCTGCCCCCCCAGCATCCCCCAGCGTTTCATAGGGAGAGGCAAACTGGTGTTGTGATTAATATGTAAAACTCCTAATTAATGGTGGGTCTCAGAGCAGCATGCATAAGTAATTCCTTTGTATTTGATAACAGGGTGTCTTGGAGGGGCTCTACACCTCATTATTACCCACCAATTTCCTTAAAGGGTGGGCAGCCCCTTCCTGACAGTCCCTGCTGCAGCACTCAAGGGCATGGAAAAACCTATTAATGGACGTGGAGAAATGGTTTGGGTTTGATAATTCCTTACCAGGAAATAGGAGGGGGAGTGACCAGGAAAGGGGAGTGACCAAGAGCCATTGACTCCAAAATCCACCTTGGTGTGGCTGGGCAAGAGCCCCTCCTTCCTCAGCTGGGACCTTGGTAGCACCCACATGTACAGAGAGGTGTGATGGAAATCATCCAGGAGTGGTTAATTGTAATTTTTATAGACTGATCAGAGATGGAGACCTGCAATGGCCACATTCAGCACCCAACTCAAACAATGGAACTGAAAAAAAAGAAGGGAAAAAATGGGGTTGGTGGCTGCAGGAATTGTGGTCTGGGACCCTGCTGGACTCCTGAGTGAGGGGCTTGGTGTGTAGAGCTGCTCAGGAGAGTTTCCAGGAGGGATTCTGGGGAGCAAATGTTTGTGTGCTGGGGAGGCCAGGCTGGCATGTGCCTGCTGCAAGTGACTGTGAAGAACATATGGTTTCATTTGAAGCAAGAGACTTTGTGGATTATAATTGAGTAGATAATTGGGAAAGGGTGAGGATTATGAGAGGCTGGGACTCAGTAATTATTCAAAGCTGTTTTAAAAGACTGACAAAATACTCCTTGACAGAGGCCTGGGAGGAGCCAGAACTTGATCTCAGTATTTCCTGCCTCTCCAGAGGTCAGGTTTGAGCACGAATGATAAATCAGGGCTGTGGTGGTGGGCACTGCTGGGGCCTGGGTGCTGGGGATGGCAGTGCCCTGTGATGGTCCCTGTGCCCAGCCCAACGTCCTTGAACCTGAGCAGGGAATGGCTTGGCATGGAAACTTCCATGGGGATGCCCAAAACCGTGGATAGAGCTGTGGAGAGGAGATTTAGGTGAGACACTGGGGAGGAATTCCTGGCTGGGAGGGTGGTGGGTGTGCAGAAAAGCTGTGGCTGCCCCTGGATCCTGCAAGTGTCCAAGTGGGTTGGATGGGGCTTGGATCAGCTTGGGATGGGATGGGATACAGGGATGGGATACAGGGATGGGATACAGGGATGGGATACAGGGATGGGATACAGGGATGGGATCAATGGGATCAATGGGATCAATGGGATCAGATCAAAGGGATGGGATAGGATCAATGGGATCACTGGGATGGGATCAACGGGATGGGATCCATGGGATGGGATCCATGGGATGGGATCCATGGGATGGGATACAGGGATCGGATACAGGGATGGGATGGGATGAGCTTCAAGGTCCCTCCCAGCCCAACCCATTCCATGATTCAGGATGGGATCCATGGGATGGGATACAGGGATGGGATTCAGGGATGGGATGGGATGAGCTTCAAGGTCCCTCCCAGCCCAACCCATTCCATGATTCAGGGGTTCTGTGGCTCTCTGTGACCCCCAAGGTGCTGCTCACACATCTCAGGAGTGGCTGTGCCCATGGACGTGCCCACACTGGCTTCTGTGACTCTGAGGAGAGAACATTGACTTCAATTATTTAAAATTCTGGCCTGTCAAAATATATGTGAATAAACAAACCTGAGCGGGCAAACAACACTCTCATATCCCAAATATTTCTTCTCTTCAGCGTGCCTCTCCAGAAAAGCCTGGACGTGCATCTCAAATAATTAGATTTTGTTCAGTAATCAAACTCAATCAGAGGGATTCTCTCTGAACTACTTTTATACCCACAATGAGGAATGCGTGTCGCTCCCTGCGCATTTGCATATTTTTCCATAAACCTAAAACCAATCAATTTTGAAGAGTTGTGATAATATAAAGAATCTGAGGCAATTACATGTCTTTTAAACAGGGATTCAAAATGCATTCTGCTGGCAGGGCTCATGGAGTAGAGCAGGCAAAACTTCTTTAACCCTTTTAGAGGCACCTGGGCGAGGGTGTTGTTGCGGGGCCGTGCCAGGGGCTGTTCGCTCCTCCTGGCCATCATTCCCTGTCCCACCCCGGGCTGCTGCTGTCACTTTCTGTCCCTCCTGTGCCTCCAGCCCTGGTGGCCTGGTGTGGACCAGCCCCAGGGGCCCGTAGGCAAATTAGCAGCACCATATTTTGCTCCCGATCCGCCAAATATCACAGCCGCCGCCATATGGGCTCAGCGCCGGCTGCTCGGGGAGTTCGTCTTCATAAACAGCAAGGAATTATGCAAAGTGCTATAGGTAGGGCTGGGGAATGTTTTTTTAAAGCAGCCATTTGGTGGAAATGACTTTTTAATGATTTTTCTCTGTGGTTCTGCCTGGCTACAGAAGTCTTTCCCATGTTTACAGAGTGGTTCAGACTTTGCCTTTTGAGCTGCAATCCCATCTCACAAGCTCCACTGTGGAGGGGAGCTGTCCTCAGAGCCCTGACTGCACACAAAGAGGATTTTTTTGGTGTATTTGTGGCCATGCTGCACCTCCAGGGAGGAGGCACACAGGCAGAGCCTTTCCCAGGGGCTGGGGCAGCTCCTGAGGTGAAGCCCAGGTGTAGAGACTGTTCGATGTGACAGTGGTCAGGATGGTCGTGACAGACAGAGAGATATCTATGGGCCAGATCTGGAAACCTGTGGTTTATTGCACTGGGCTGGGTAAAAAGGGCAGGGCAGAAAGAGAGTGGGGGTTAGAGAGAGTTCTGAGAGTAAGAGAGTGGTAAGAGAGGGAAGGAAGGGAAGGAAGTAAGAGAGCGAAGTAAGAGAGTGATTTTCCCATTTACAACACAATAAATCTTCTATGTTGAATATTCTAATTTCCACTGACCAATCTAATACAAGATCCAAATCCTGTAGCATTTACCAACAGCCTATAGGAATCATTACATTACCATAATGTGTCATACTTTAAGCCCACAAAACTACTCTTTGGACCTTCTGCCAAGCCAGCAAGTTCTTCTCTGAGCTTTGGACCCTTGTTCTATCCAGAGGGGATTACTTTTGGCCGGCCATCCCATTGTCTTCTTGCTATTTAGTAACTAAGGTTGGGTAACTCAAGGATGGCTTTCATTTCAATCTCGCTGATGGTTCCCATATTCTCAAAATCTTTTGCTGGGCAATCATATTTATCAGGTTTTCCTGATTCATTCTTCCCGACACCCGGGTTTATCAGGAAGCTGTCCCCACCTCGGTGGCAGCAATGAAATCCTGACTGTCACTGCCACGTGTGCGTCACACACGGCGGCCAAAAGGACAGCCTGCACCGAGGAACAGCCTCACTCGGGGAGGAACAGCTGGGGAAGGAGATATCTGCAGCCTGACAGGGAGGAGAGCGTGTTTGCTCAGAGGATATTGAGCCCCAGCTCCGGAGCAGGTCATGCTTGTGGAAATATTACTGCTGTAATATCGGCAGGGTCGCGTTCAGCACGGCTGGGGGCAGCACAGCTGGGCACCCACCCACTTCCCCTGCACCCCAAACCCTGCCCCTGCTCCCCAAACCCTGCCCCTGCCCCCCAAACCCTGCCCCTGCTCCCCAAACCCTTCCCCTGCCCCCCAAACCCTGTCCCTGCCCCCCAAACCCTTCCCCTGCCCCCCAAACCCTGCTCCTGCACCCCAAACCCTTCCCCTGCTCCCCAAACCCTGTCCCTGCACCCCAACCCCTGTCCCTGCACCCCAACCCTGTCCCTGCTCCCCAAACCCTTCCCCTGCATCCCAAACCCTTCCCCTGCCCCCCAAACCCTGTCCCTGCCCCCCAAACCCTTCCCCTGCCCCCCAAACCCTGCTCCTGCACCCCAAACCCTTCCCCTGCACCCCAAACCCTGTCCCTGCTCCCCAAACCCTGTCCTTGCACCCCAAACCCTTCCCCTGCATCCCAAACCCTGCCCCTGCTCCCCAAACCCTTCCCCTGCTCCCCAAACCCTTCCCCTGCTCCCCAAACCCTGCCCCTGCTCCCCAAACCCTTCCCCTGCATCCCAAACCCTCCCCCTGCTCCCCAAACCCTGTCCTTGCACCCCAAACCCTTCCCCTGCTCCCCAAACCCTGTCCCTGCTCCCCAAACCCTGTCCTTGCACCCCAAACCCTTCCCCTGCTCCCCAAACCCTTCCCCTGCCCCCCAAACCCTTCCCCTGCACCCCAAACCCTTCCCCTGCCCCCCAAACCCTGCCCCTGCTCCCCTCCATGTGCCAGTCTCCAGCCTCCCCACATCTGGGGGACCCACAGTCCACCCCAGACCTTTGTGGGCATCCTTGGGGACCCCAGTTCCTCTCCAAACCTCTGTGAACCCCAGTTCCTCTCCAAACCTCTGTGGACCCCTGGTTCTCTCCAGACTCCTATGGACCTCTTGTCTCCTCCAAACCTCTATGGATCCCTGTTCCTTTCCAAGGCTTTCTGGACCTCAGCCTCTCTCCAAACCTCTGTGAACCCCAGTTCCTCTCCAAACCTCTGTGAACCCCAGTTCCTTTCCAAGTCTTTCTGGACCCCTTGTCTTCTCCAGACTCCTGTGGACCCCAGCCTCTCTCCAAAACTCTGTGGACCCCAGTTCCTCTCCAGACCCCTGTGGACCCCAGTCTCTCTCCAAACCTTTGTGGACCCCTAGTCCTCTGCAGACCCCATGCACCTCTAGTCCCCTCCAGCCCTGCTTCCCAGTGGATCATCTGCAAGTTCAGGGTCTGGAGAACGTAGGAAATCCTGGGGCTGGGCAGGAGGAGGTGTCAGCAGCCAATAAAGGGGTTCCAGCCCTCGCTGGAGATGGAGATGGTGCTGGCAGGAGAGGCAGAGAGCAGAGCCCGGCCTCTCTGGGCTGCAGGAGGAGCAGAGGACAGCAGCGAGCTGTGGTTCATCAGCACCAGCTCCTCAGGTAGGAGCCGAGCTGCTGCAGGGTGGGAAGGGCAGGGGGGTGAGGGAAGAGGCAGGATCTGCAAAAAGCAGCTGCTGTTGTTTGGGAGAGCCAGGGCCAGCAGCAGCACCCCCTGCAGACCCTCAGTTCATGTAAATTCATATTTATTGGCCTTGTCGTTCTTCTGAAAGGGGCAGAAATTCATTCTGTCCCTGTCACTAGTTTCCTACCAGAATATCTCTCACCAGCCTTTCCAGTGTCCTCTCCCCATACAAATGAGTAATGGGGGAAAGTAACTTTGGAAATGACATTGCAATGTAATCATCCATATTGTGTATTGTGGTTAAAATTGATTAAAATAATATTGAAACTCCCCCAAGGGATTATGCAATTATAAGTCAAGTCCCAAATGGAAAAGGTTTTTGAGAACTTGGCAGATGTCTTAATGAAAATGAAGCATTATAGTAATATATTAGTGCTATTTGTATATTATTGACAGCAGGATCACTAAACTGTATAAATTACTGTCCACAAGAATGGCTGAATTGTTTTCCTTTCAGGAAATTTTTAATCAAATATCATTTCAGGAAAATAATTGTTTAATTTTGGCCTTACCTTTGATCTGCACGTTGATGGATCAATTATTAAACCGAGTTTTAGCCACTCATTCGCTTTGGAAGTTGACACTTTAAATATTTGATTTTGCACCCATTTTGTTTTATTACGGAATAAATTGTGGCGAGTGCCAGGGACGATTACAGGCGATAAAAGGTGGTTGGAGGCTCCCAGGTTTTGTCTGTGGGGCTCTTCCCAGGGCTGTGGGGCAGCAGGAGTGGGGTGGGAGGAGGGGAGGCTCCCCTGGGGGAATTTGGGACCCCTTGGAGCTGCCTTGGGGTGCGCTGGGTGTTTTCCCCTGCACAAACAACCACGGGGAGCTCTCATTGGCAGATTTACTCCCACACTGGGATTTCTGTTCCAGTGGTTAGGAAACAAACTGCCTGCCTGCAAGTACATAATGTTTTAGTCCCTAATTTTAAAAATATGCTGTGTTTTAATATCTTCTTTTAAAACAGATACCACTTTTTATGAAGCACTACATGAGTTGCTGATGGATAAATCACCCAAGCATGGTTAAAGAGACCCTAATCTCCAGATGGTACCAGATCCATTTAATTGTATCCTCTGACCTCATCTCACCTGAGCCTGCATTAAAATCATAATACAGTTCAAGTGTAAAAATGATATAGTGTTTATTCGTCCTGTTTATAGGGGGGCAAACACACAGTTAAATTCAGATGTCGAAAATTAGTGTAGTCATTTGAAAAGGTTGAGTTAGATCAAACTGAGGCTCAGCATTTTATTTGCCCCTTTTTTATTCCAATGGCTCTGTTGCTGCAGTTTGGTGTCTCTGAATGAGGGAGGATGCTGAGGGAGAGCTGAGGTGGGTTTTGGGGTGCCATGGAGGCAGACCCTGGGGGAAGGGGGTGAAGCACTTGGTCTCGGATTTAATTTTCACCATGTGTGATGAGGATGGGCCACGTGCAGCACAAATGCAAATATTTTAATATTTGAGTGGCCAAATCATCTCTTCCCTCCATGGTGCCATCCCTGCTACCCCAGCAGATGGGGATGCTCCTTTCCACCTGGCAGGGTGACCTGCATACCCCACAGAGGGAGGGTTTTTCCTCCTGGAGCAGTGTTTGGTATGAACCTGCTTTCACAGGATCATGGAATGGGCTGGGTGGGAAAGGACCTCAAAGCTCATCTCCTTCCCCAGCCCAGGTTGCTCCAAACCCCATCCAGCCTGGTCTGGGACGTTTCCAGTCCCAGTTCTGTCCCATTCTGGGCATCCTCCCGTGGGGTTCCCACCAGAACTGCTCCTCCTCTGGGGAATCACCTACACTCACATCTTGGGGGTTGGAAAACCTCAAACCCTAGCTGCTGTCCCCTATAATAGGTATTTCTGTGGCTGGAGGTCAGACTTTGTGGACTGGTGGGAGTGATTAAGAATCCTGCTCACCCCACAGGTAAACACATGTATGAAATTCCGTGTGAGATCCCTGTTGTCCTGTGTGGTGACATGGGAGGGGTTGGCACCCTCTCTTCATCACAGAACAGCAAAATGCTTCTCCATGGTGGGGGAAAGCCCAAGGGGGGGTGGATGGAAGGGAGGGAGGGAGGGGAGGAACACAGACAAATAACCGAAATTATTATGAATGCATTGGCAGAGCCAGGTTAGCAGTTTTACTGCAGATATACTGGATTATGGAGAGAATTGAATAATTTATCCAGCAATTTTCACATAAGCAATATTATTAAAAATGAAGACATGAAAAAAGAGGTTAGTTATAGTGGAGAATATATATAGGCCATGAATAAATGTATTAGGCAGTAAGAGTAGTGAATGTTTTAGTAGGTTTAGACTAGATTAAAAAAACTTGTATTTGATTTCAACTAAGTCCTAAAATATCTGCTGAGAAAAAAAAAGCAGTGCCGGTGGGACATGGCAGTGTCACGAGGACCTGGTGGCAGTGCCATCAGGACATGGGATTTTCATCATCCAAATATTAGAATTGTTCTTTAAAAGAAGGCACAGTATATAAAAATTGTTATATATCTATCTATATCTATCTATCTATATCTATATCTATATCTATTTGTATCTATGTCTAAATCTGTATCTAATCCATATTTATATTTATATCTATATCTATATATATATCTGTCTCTGTATCATCTATATAGACCTATATCGATATATATCTATATCTGTGTTATATATATATAATTCATATATGCATATACACAAAACATATGTATGTATATATATATGTATATATGGATATGTATATGTATATGCACATATAAATAGATACAAATATATTTATAGTTATTTATGTAAATATAAAATTATAAAAAATATAAATATAAATATAAATATAAATATAAATATAAATATAAATATAAATATAAATATAAATATAAATATAAATATAAATATAAATATAAATATAAACATATATTTATACTTTGCGTATATGGTCTAGTGGAAAGTATCCCTTTCCAGGACCTCAGTCACCACCAGGGCAGGACCTCAGGCACCCCCACCCGAACAGAGCCTGGTGATCCCTTGGAGCTGCAGGACCCGAGCTGCTGCCCCAGGATCTCACTGGTAATCCCGTGGAGCTACAGGATCTCACTGGTGATCCCACGGAGCTACAGGATCTCACTGGTGATCCCGTGGAGCTATAGGATCTCACTGATGATTCTGTGGAGCTACAGGATCTCACTGGTGATCCCATAGAACTGCAGGACCCAAACTGCTGCCCCAGGATCTCACTGGTGATTCCATGGAGCTATAGGATCTCACTGGTGATTCCATGGAGCTACAGGATCTCAATGGTGATCCCACGGAGCTACAGGATCTCACTGGTGATCCCATGGAACTGCACGACCCAAACTGCTGCCCCAGGATCTCACTGGTGATCCCAGGGAGCTACGGGACCCGAATTGCTGTCCCAGGATCTCACTGGTGATCCCGTGGAGCTGCAGGATGTCACTGGTGATCCCATGGAGCTGCAGGACCCGAGCTGCTGCCTCAGGATCTCGCTGGTGATCCCGTGGAGCTCCAGGATGTCACTGGTGATCCCATGGAGCTGCAGGATGTCACTGGTGATCCTGTGGAGCTGCAGGACCCGAGCTGCTGCCTCAGGATCTCACTGGTGATCCCGTGGAGCTCCAGGATCTCACTGGTGATCCCATGGAGCTGCAGGACCCGAGCTGCTGCCTCAGGATCTCACTGGTGATCCCGTGGAGCTCCAGGATGTCACTGGTGATCCCAGGGAGCTGCAGGACCCGAATTGCTGTCCCAGGTCCCACCCCCAGCTCTGTTCCTCTCCCATCCCTCCCAGTGCCCACCACAGCCCTGTGCTCAGCCAGGACGAGCTCCTGGTCTCAGGGTGCTCTTGTTCCGTGCTGCTTCTTCACATCTGGTCGCCAAAGAGTCACTCTGTCACCCTGCAGCCTGCTAATGAGATCCCCCATTTAATTAATACCATAAGAATTTTAATTCTGACTGAATCAATTTAACGTGATGTGATTTTGTCAGCTCTATTCCCCAAGTAAAAAGTGAGCCTGATGCTTATTACATACATCATTTCACGGGCTCTGCATTCCCTGCTGACTTAAACAAATTCTAATTAAGACTAATTAAAGCATCATTTATGAAAGCGCTTGTGATAGCTATGCAAACATTCTGGGTGGGTATGCTTTGCATAATAATTATGCTAGTTAATATTAAGGCTAGGTCCTTGGCAATTAGGTCTTTGAAACAGAGAGTTATTCTGAATTTAGCCCTTTCCACTGTTAGCAATTAATAACAAAAAATAATGTGCTAAATTTATGTAGTGACTGCATTAACTGGATACATTTAGGAGTTGTAGGTTTGTTTGCATTTTTAAGTTTGGGTATCATTTTTAAGCCAGGTGAGGTTGTTGAAGCAGAGAAGGGGGTTTGCATGGGAGCTCCTGGGACCGTGTCAGAAGGAGCTGTGGCTGCTGTCCCAGCTCCTGTTGGGACTGTCCTGTCCCCATGGAGCTCCTCTCCTCCTGAGGCTGCTCACAGAGCAGGAACTGGTGAGTTTTAAACATTTTGGAACAAACCCACGTTAGTTCCGTTTAGTTCAGTTTGTGTTTCTCAGGCTGGAGAGATTCCCCAGTTTCTGCAGCAGCTGCTGGGATTTGGGAGTGGAGCACTGAGAGCTGAAGGAGGAGGTGCCATCAGTTCCTTGACCAAAGGAACATTTCCTTGCCTGATGCTTGGTCTGTACAATCAAACATCAAAAACCTGTAAAATCAAACTTCATCCCAGCCCTGTAAGAGGATCTGGCTGTGCTCCCCATGGGTACCACAGGGCAAGGGCCATGGAGTTGTGCACGATTTTCCAAATATTCTGCTTTTCCTCTCAGAGCAGAGAGTGGCCTGGTGTGTGTGGAACAGCTCTGCTCCCCAAATGCTCCCAGGGGAAACGAGATCCTGCTCGGGTGTGGGTCACAGCTCCTATACACCTTCAGAAGGTGCTGCAGGACCCAAGGTGACATTGAAAAACAGGATAAAAAATGCTTTAATGAACTCTCCAAACATTTTGGGTGTTTGAGACCAGAAAAATTCTGGATTTGATCAGTGAGTTCTCGTTTTCTACAGAGATGTGGTGGGAGGCAGCCCTGGCTTCTGTGCCACTTCTGTGGCCCTTGCACACACGAGAACTTGTGCACCACTTCAAACACATCATCTTTATGACTGACAGCAAAGTTCTGCCTGGCCTATAGCTTTATCCAAATTAAGGTGACATTTGGTACATCCTTCTGATTCCTAATGAGAAGGGTTTATGCTCCTTGAGGTCAGCTGTCACTCAGGCACAGCACAGAATCACAGAGTCAGAGAATTGCAACAGGGTTTGGGTTGGGAGAGACCTTAAAGCTCATCTCATTCCATCCCTGCCAGGGCCAGGGCCACCTCCCACTAGAGCAGGATGCTCCAAGCCCTGCTCAACCTGACATCCTCCAAGGAAACCTGCTGAGGTGGGCTCTGGGTACCAATATTGCTCTTCTACCCTATTTTTTAATACTTTTTTTGGCTGTTTTTGTAGTTTGGAGAGCAAAGTGCACAAAAGCCCCTCAGGTCAGCTGGGAGACCCCCCTGCTCAGGCAAGCAAGAGGCAGGAGAGCTGCTGGTGGGAATTTGGAGATAATGATGGTGGGACACAATGAGAGGTGGAAAGTGCTGTGCCCTGGCTGCTGCTGTGCTCACACTGGGACAGGGAAACTGTCCTGGGCTGAGCCCTGCAAGCAGCAGCAGCTGGGAGCCCCAGGGAAGAGCGTGCCAGGGACAGAGGGAGTGTCAGGAATGCCAGGAGTGCCCTCCCAGCCCTGGGGTCCCCCTGCCCTGCTCTGCTCTGGGGAGCTGCTGCCTCGGCATCTCCCCTTGGCCAACACCTCCTCCCAGCACAGCCAACACCTTGGGACAAAGGAGGGAAAAAACCATTGCACACAGAGCCACAGAATGCTCTGGGCTCTCCCAGCCCATCAAGCTCTCCCAGCCCAGCCAACACCCCACAGGTCCTGCTTGTGGCACAGGAGAGAACCAAAACCATTGCACACAGAGCCATGGGATGCTCTGGGCTCTCCCAGCCCATCAAGCTCTCCCAGCACAGCCCAGGCCACCACCAGCCCACGTCCTCAAGTGCCACATCCACCCAGCTCCCACCCCCCTGCAGGGATGGGGACCCCAGTGTTTGGCCAGGCAGCCTGGCTGGAAACACACGCTGTATAAACAGAGGGATATATCCATTTATGCTAATTCTGCTGGGTAATTTTTCACAGCTTTTTGCTGTATTAGCTTTCGAGGTTGTGCTGTGTGACTCCCTGGTATTATTGGATTGACAGGCAGCTGGCACAATAATAAACCTGCTATTCCCATCCCTGCCCAGGGCTCGGGGAGGGATGGGAACAAGGCAGGGATCTTCCCACTCGCCATTCACCGTGTTCTGCTCCTCGCTGAACATGCAGATGGCATGGTGCTCCCAGATTTCATTTGAGTTAATCTAATCCCTCCACTGCTCCCACTAGAAAGGAGGGCATTAGCAGCCATATGTCAACCAGATTTGTCAGATTATTCATTACAATTAATTGCTGTTCTCACTTAAGGCCTTTAAGGCTGTGAATTGCTCTGAATTCTATTGCAAACACAAAATTATGAGTAAAAGACTTTAGCCCTGTCATTCAAATTTCACGCTGACCTTTATCAGCTTTTGGCTTTTCCATGGGTGCTGGGCTGAAAGCTTTCTAATTGGGGCTCCATCCCTCCCTTACTCCAGGTAAGCTGGAGCCAAGACAAGGCAGAGCTGGCTGGGCAGTGCTGAACTGCCAGCTCTTAATGCACTAGGAGGGGAGTGAAAGGAGCTGGGTGTCATAATGGCCCAATATTCTAATTAAGACTCTAAATACTGCAGCTTTTTAAGACATTTTCTGTCCTTGGCAGACTTTTCGGAGCTGTGTTTTCTCTTTGCTTTGTTTCATTAGCTAAACTCTTTCCCCAGTTGTTTTATGGAGCATCATGAGGTGAGATCTTGGGGAGAAATCAGAATTCAGCTCCGGGCTGTCCCAGGAGTGGTGCTGCCCACAAAGGGGTCACACACATGGCTGGGAATGCCTCTGACCTTCCCATTGCTCTGGACTGCCTAAAGAAAGGCAATAAAACAGGAAAAGTGTACCTCAGTGTGCAAAACTTCAGAATTTAAGTCCATAATTAATTTCCCAAGAGCTGTGCCCTGATTTACTCTCACAGCACCAGCATGGGGTGGGACCCTGCATCGCCCTGCCCCTCTCTGGGCACCAGTGCCCTCCTCAGGGCCATGTGCTTGTGACCAAAGGGGTTTGGGAGCTGCTGGAAATCCTGCCTGTTCTGCCATCCTGCACTGTGCCGCTCTGAGATGCACAGCCATATGCATATGGATAGAATTTTATATATAAACACCCATTTGTGTATATACATACATGTAGGTAAATGCCTGTGCCTGTGTATAAACATCATTTTAAATACATATATATAAAATATGTATTAATGAACAATTAGCAGGGAGATAATCTCACTATCTGCAAGCACTTTGTATTCCAGTCTGTTCTCCGTGCGAAGTGTTTGGATTCACAGTCTGTAATCTCACATCTCCTGCCAAAACATCAACCTGAATAATGTCTATTTGCTTTTAAACCTTGCTGGGAGAGAGGAATTTACAGTTCACAGGGCTCAGCACGCTGTGGGGCCGGGCCCTGCCTGGCCCAGGGCAGGAAACGGTGCAGGGACAGCAGGGGAGGGGCTGGGATTGTGAGGAGGGGGTGGGATGGTGGGGAAGGGGTTGGGATTGTGAGGAGGGGTCTGGGATTGTGAGGAGAGGTCTGGGATTGTGAGGAGAGGTCTGGGATTGTGAGGAGGGGTCTGGGGTGGTGGGGCTGGGTTGGTCCATCAGCCTGGGGTGGGAGTGTGGGGTGTGGGGGGATACATGCAGAAGGCGTGCAGGGTGCACCTGGAGCCTGCAGCAGGGCCAGGGATGCAGAGTGCAGGGATGTGGGGATGGACATGTTCACCTGGTAAGGATGCAGGGACAGACATGCCCACCTGGTGAAGATGCAGGGATGCAGGGATGCAGGTGGAGCCCTGTGCCATGGCCTGGTGAGGATGCAGGGATGCACATGCTCACCTGGTGAGGATGCAGGGATGCAGAGATGCAGGGATACAGGTGGAGCCCTGTGCCATGGCCAGGTGAGGATGCAGGGATGCACATGCCCACCTGATGAGGATGCAGGGATGCAGGTGGAGCCCTGTGCCATGGCCAGGTGAGGATGCAGGGATGCACATGCTCACCTGGTGAGGATGCAGGGATGCAGGTGGAGCCCTGTGCCATGGCCTGATGAGGATGCAGGGATGCACATGCCCACCTGGTGAGGATGCAGGGATGCAGAGATGCAGGGATGTAGGTGGAACTTTGTGCCATGCCCAGGTGAGGATGCAGGGATGCACATGCCCACCTGGTGAGGATGCAGAGATGCAGGGATGCAGGTGGAACTTTGTGCCATGCCCTGGTGAGGATGCAGGGATGCACATGCTCACCTGGTGAAGATGCAGGGATGCAGGTGGAGCCCTGTGCCATGCCCAGGTGAGGATGCAGGGATGCACATGCTCACCTGGTGAGGATGCAGGGATGCAGGGATGCAGGTGGAGCCCTGTGCCATGCCCAGGTGAGGATGCAGGGATGCACATGCTCACCTGGTGAGGATGCAGGGATTCAGGGATGCATCTGGAGCCCTGTCACAGCCTGGTGAGCCTGCAGGGAAGGACAGGGAGTGCCCAGCACACCCAGGGAGGAGGTGGGCAGACCCCAGGCCTTGGCAGGCAGAGCCAGCCCCTCCCCAGCACGGTACTGGCCAGCAGTGCTGTTATTAAATGTCCCTGCAAGGAGTGAGGGAAGAAATGATATAAAATTTCATATAGCCACCCTGGTGTATAAACAGGCTAAATCCCCACACATTCCCAGCCCTCAGCAGTCTAAAGGTTAAAGCCTGTCAGCTGGATTTCACAGATTCCAGGAAGGAATGGAGAAGTCACGCCAGCTCCTCATTGTACACCAGTGATCAAACATCTCCTCATTACACTTCAATATTGTTGCCTCTAAAGGTCACCATTGCTGAACATAATCACACAAAATCAAAACTGCAAACTTTATATATCATGGAGGTAGTAAATAGCTCGGAGGTTTATTTTCTGGTGCCTGAACAACATTCTGAGCCCATTTATAAATTCCTGGGTGCTGTGGCATGAACCGAGTGCATTTGCAGGGGCTAACAAAAGCTTCAATTAAATCAATTTCCTGTGAAAAATATTCAAAATAATTTATTAGGTCAGTACCAACTGGTCTAATCAAGCAATTGTTCCTCAGCAACTTTAATTTGCATAATTAAAAAAGAAGAAATTTGATTATTTAGAGAAACAGCAGATTTTTAGGAACATGATTTCTACATCAGATTCCTTGAAACACTTCACCCTTGAGGCAGAGAGGATCCTGGAATTTATTGAGATGTTTCTAAGATGTGCTATAAATCCTGGATCACTCCATTATTTTCCTATTCACTGGTTTCCCTGAGCATTCATTTAGCTGAGCCCCAGCTCAGCCACAGCTCCCTGGAAAACCATGCCCACCCTTTTCACCTCAGTGAGAACACAAAAATCCAGACCTGGGTGGATGGACACTTCCCCAAACTCAGGCCAGGCAAGGAAAACTGATCCTGAGAAGGAGACTGGTGGTGCAGAGAGCAAATGGCTGGAAGCCCTGGCAAAAGCCAATGGCTAAAATCCAATCGCTAAAATCTGATGGCTAAAATCTGATGGCTAAAATATGATGGCTAAAATCTGATGGCTAAAATCCGATGGCTAAAATCTGATGGCTAAAATCCGATGGCTAAAATATGATGGCTAAAAGCCACAATGGCTGAAAGCACCAACTCTCCCCAGTACAAACTCTTATAGAGGGTTTTCCCAAAAAGCTAAGACACAAGCTCAGACCACCACTCCTTAACGTGTTAGAATTCCAGTTTTTAGCACACCAGGCTACCTATAGAACTACTCATACAACCTGTCTTGTTCTATCTAAGAAATGTCAGCAATATTTTTACTATAACCTATTATGTCTATGTCCTGTCTACAGCTGTGTGCCTGGAGCCTCTATTGAAAACAACAGCATGTTTGCAACCTTCACTAGAACTCACACTGCTACTGTGGAGTCTAAACCTTTCACTTACTAAAAGCATCAAAGCTCACCCTAAAACTTACTGACTTGCTTCTACTTAAATGTCTATTTATGTGTGAGTGGGTTAACATACTCCAACCCACCCAAAGGCTTCAATCCAGTCCCTGCTCTCTGACTTGTCTCTGAGGAATTCAGAGGCCCCTGGCTCGCTGACTGCAGCAGGAGAAGGTTTAATGCAGAGCTGGTGGAGCTCAGCTGGGCCAGCAACATGCTCTGCCCTGCCAGGACCCTTCACACAGAGCTTCCCCCAGCACTGGAGAGGATCTGAGCCCAGCCCTTCCCCCTTCCCTGCCCATATTCCCTGCAGGGAGGACACGGCCTCACCAGGAGCTGCAGAGGCTCCAGAGGCTCCAGAGCCCCTGGCACTGGGGTCCCTGTGTCCCCCTGGCACTGAGGTCCCTGTGTCCCCCTGGCACTGGAGTCCCTGTCCCCCCTGGCACTGGGGTCCCTGTGTCCCCCTGGCACTGGGGTCCCTGTGTCCCACCTGGCACTGGGGTCCCTGTCCCCCCTGGCACTGAGGTCCCTGTGTCCCCCTGGCACTGGAGTCCCTGTCCCCCCTGGCACTGGGGTCCCTGTGTCCCACCTGGCACTGGGGTCCCTGTCCCCCCTGGCACTGGGGTCCCTGTGTCCCCCTGGCACTGGGGTCCCTGTGTCCCACCTGGCACTGGGGTCCCTGTCCCACCTGGCACTGGAGTCCCTGTGTCCCCCTGGCACTGGGGTCCCTGTCCCACCTGGCACTGGGGTCCCTGTCCCCCTGGCACTGGGGTCCCTGTGTCCCCCTGGCACTGGGGTCCCTGTGTCCCCCTGGCACTGGAGTCCCTGTGTCCCCCTGGCACTGGGGTCCCTGTCCCACCTGGCACTGGGGTCCCTGTGTCCCCCTGGCACTGGGGTCCCTGTGTCCCCTGGCACTGGGGTCCCTGTCCCCCCTGGCACTGGGGTCCCTGTGTCCCCCTGGCACTGGGGTCCCTGTCCCACCTGGCACTGGGGTCCCTGTCCCCCCTGGCACTGGGGTCCCTGTGTCCCCCTGGCACTGGGGTCCCTGTCCCACCTGGCACTGGGGTCCCTGTGTCCCCTGGCACTGGGGTCCCTGTGTTCCCCTGGCACTGGGGTCCCTGTCCCCCCTGGCACTGGGGTCCCTGTGTCCCCATGACACTGCACTGGGGTCCCTGTCCCCCCTGGCACTGGGGTCCCTGTGTCCCCCCTGGCACTGGGGTCCCTGTGTCCCCCTGGCACTGGAGTCCCTGCCCACCTGGCACTGGGGTCCCTGTGCCCCCCTGGCACTGCCAGCACTCAGTCCCTTTCCCCACTGTGTGTCCCCTGTCCCCTCTGTCCCCCCTGCTGCAGGAGATGTCCCTGACAGCCCAATGCCCACCCAGCACAAACCCTCTGCCCACTGACAAACAGAATTTCTCTGATTTTCCCACTGAGAGCAGCGGGGTGACCTGAACAGATCAGTGTTGTCTAATCCACAGCGAGAGATGTGGGCACAGATCTCCCATTTTCCAGGACAGCTGTGCCCCAGCTGTTCGATGTGCTCACCCTCAGGGCTGGAGCCACGAGGGCTGCTCTGCCCAGCCTGGCTCTGATTCTGCTGCTCTTTACCATGACAAAGGGCTGGGGCTCCCGTGAATAAATCTGCAACTAGACCACACACGATTATTAGGCTCCTACCAATTGTCCCTCATTAATGATTCAGAGCAGCCATTAGCATTTTGAGGCAAACAAGGTGTACTTAGTTAGCAGGACACGACCCAGCTGTCATTAAATTATATCTGTGATTAGTGATCTCCGGAGTCAGAGCTGGGAGCTGGGGGGGAAGGGGCAGGGAGGGGGCACGGCTGGCCCTGGGGTGCTGCAGGGTCCCAGGCACAACCAGGGACAGGTTGGGCTTGGAAAAGCTCTCAGACCATCCTGGGTGCCAAGGCCACCACTGCCCCACGTCCCCAGGTGCCACATCCAGGGATGCAGTGGAGAACCCTGTGGGGTTGTGCTGTTGGACCGTGGCTGGACAGACTCAGGAGCTCTCTGTTTTCTGTTCTTCAGGTTTGGAGTTTGTTCTAAAGGCATGGGTGTGAGAGAGAGTGCAGAGCATGGAGAGAAGAGCAAGGGGTTAAGAGAGAGCTTAGACAGAGATTAGAGATGTAAGAGGTAAGAGAGAGAGCAATTTCCCATTTACAACACAATAAGTATTCTTCTATAATGAATATTCTAATTTCCATTAACCAATCTAATACAATATACTGATTTCCTAATATTTGCATGCAACCTATAGGAACTACTCAATTCCCATGTTTTATGGCTTTTTTATCTGTAACCCTTATCTTCAGACCTTTCCTGCCAGCCTTTTGACAGGATGTCTGTTGGTTCTTTGGTGTTTGTGGCATTTGGCATCATCCAAACAAAGGGAGAGGCCTCAAACCTTCACATGGCTGTTTTCAGTATCTGTGTCAAAATATGCCAACATCTCTATTTCAGAACTACTTGCTAGGCACTCATAAAATTTTTCTATTCCTTCCCCAACAGAGCCCTTTCCACGAAGGAATTTTCCCTAACATCCAACCTGAACATCTCCTGCCACAACTTGAGGCTGTTTCCTCTCACCCTTCATGCCCAGAACAGAGAGAATTCATTTTATTCATAGAAATCTTGATACTTCCTCATCAGCTGAGGATTGTGATGAAAAGTGGCTGAGGAAACCCAGGGGTTGGAGCTGAGGGATGGGTGACAGCAGTGCCAGCAGCTCAGCAGAAACATTTCCAGAGGAAACGTGATTTTTGCAGCCAGATTTGAATTGAATTGGGGATTGTTTGGGGTTTGTCCTCCTGGATGAGTTTGTTGGTGGCTGTTGGTGGAGAGGTCCCACTGCCATGGCAAGGAGCAGCAAACACAGGGGGGCTGGCAGGGCTCTGTCACTCCCCTGCCAGGGCAGGGAAGAGCATCCAGGAGAACCCAGAACAAAGCCAGGCTGCAGCAGGGACCAGCTACTGCCCTCAGCTCACAGTGCTCACACAAAAACACTGGCAGGACAGAAGGGAATTTAATGAGGCTCTGGGAAAGTTTCCATCTGAATTTGTTTTATCATAAAGCTGTGGCAAAATCAGATTATTCTGTTTTTTCTTGCTGGGCAGGCCGTGCATACACTCAGCCATCAAGATTGTGTTTGACAAGAGTGTCCAAAGTGTCTCCCCAGGGATTTGCTGTGGGAAACAACCCTCAGATGCTGGGTTTCCTTTTTTTTTTTGTTTTAATTTTTGGTTTGTGAAGAGAGGAGGCTCTGTGGGATGTGGAGATGCAGGATTTGGATGAGCTGAGCACAAAAAGCAGGAGGGATTGCTGGGCCAGGCTGTGGTGACAGGGCACCACCCCTGGCTGGGCAGCATCCCCAGGTGTCCCCATGGCCCTGGGGACAGTGTCCCCTCTGCAGCCCCTGCCAGACCTGCCTCTGCCTGGCTGTGTTAGATTGTGCTGGGATGAGTTAGATGGTACTGGGATGTGCTGGGATGAGCTGGGATGTGTTAGATTGTGCTGGGATGTGCTGGGATGAGCTGGGATGTGCTGGGATGTGCTGGGATGTGCTGGGATGTGTTAGATGGTACTGGGATGAGCTGGGATGTGCTGGGATGTGCTGGGATGTGCTGGGATGTGTTAGATTGTGCTGGGATGGGCTGGGATGTGCTGGGATGTGCTGGGATGTGCTGGGATGAGCTGGGATGTGCTGGGATGGGCTGGGATGAGCTGGGATGTGCTGGGATGTGCTGGGATGAGCTGGGATGTGTTAGATTGTGCTGGGATGGGCTGGGATGTGCTGGGATGTGTTAGATTGTACTGGGATGGGCTGGGATGGGCTGGGATGTGTTAGATTGTACTGGAATGTGCTGGGATGAGCTGGGATGTGCTGGGATGTGCTGGGATGTGTTAGATTGTGCTGGGATGTGCTGGGATGTGCTGGGATGTGTTAGATTGTGCTGGAATGTGCTGGGATGAGCTGGGATGTGCTGACAGTTGCTGTGTTTAACTGTTTAATTCTCCTGCACACATTTTAGAAGTTTTCCCTTTTTCTGCCCCGTGCAACACTTACTGCCTTGCTGAAAATATCCAATTCTAGAAGTTTTGGGTTTTTTTCTTTTTTTAAAAGGTGCACTCTGGCAATCTTTCCTTGTATCAGTGTCTGCTGGGACACCACAGCTTGCACCAGGACAGGTTCCAGCCCCTGTGAGGAAATTCCTGGTGCTGTTCTCTCCTCCCAGCTGGCAAAGGAGCCAGAGCTGGCTCAGGAGAGTTCAAGTTTTTACAGAATTTTGGCTCTGCCAGCACAGAGGGACCAACCCCAATGGCAGCAAGGTCATGTCCAAGTGTTTGTGCATCTCTGCAGGAACACAAACCTCAGCCACACAGATGCTCTGCAGCCTGAGGAGTCGTTTCTTGCACTCAAAATGATATTTTACATTTCCATTTCTTCAGTAACTTATTAATTTGTGAGCTTATAACAGCAGCGTGCCCTGTGCCAGGCATCTCAATTGCATCACATAAATATTTAACACCACTGGAAAACAATAATTCCCTAACCCAAAAAAGAGTGTTACAGAAATTAAACAATTGCTAAGTGACCACGGTGCTTTTTCATGAATCCCATCCACTTTACAAAGCCCAGACAGGCCGAGGGAGCCAATTACAGTGCACTAAACTGTGCCATCAGCTGCCTGGGAAAGGCCATTACATTTCCACTTCTGTGTGTTCAATGAGAATTAGAGTTCAATGTGTGCTTTGCACGCAGTGGGTTATTACTGTGGAGTTAACCACACCAGCACTTTTACTGGGGGGCTGTGGAAGTTGGAGGGGACCCTGGGCAGGGTCTGCACCCTGCAGAGCCTCCCCAAACGGGTCACTTGGAGGATTTGACTTCTGCAAACATGAAATGAGGGCTGATGAACAAACGGGGGCCAGAGCTGATCCTGTTGGGGTTGAGTGCCTGCTCAAACCCGGCTGTGCTGCTCATTGCTGTGTGCTGTGACCAGCCATTGCCTTGGATTAGGGTAATTACCCAGCTCAACACTTCTCTGAAACGCTTTGCACTAATGGAATCCCAACCTTTTATGTGCTTCTCCCTCTGCAGAGCGCTGGGAGTGTGAAGCTGTGCTGGAGGACGGGAAAGCCAAAGCCCAGCTCATCAGAGGTGGCTTAGCTGGGCTCAGGCTGCTGATCCTGACGGGGCAGGGCAGGGAAAGGGTTTGGGAAGGAGGGACAGCCAAGGGGGAGCAGGGGCAGGAGGAGAGGGAGCAGCCCCAGGGCAGGGCAGGGCGGAATCAGCAGGAATTTCCCCATGGAAAGGGAGCTCAGGGACAGGAACTGCCCAGGGAGGTTTGGATCCCCATCCCTGGAGTGTCCCAGGAATTCCTGGGGGTGGCACTCAGGGAACAAGGTGGGGATGGGGCACAGTGGGATTTGATGATCCTGGAGGGATTTTCCAAACAAAATCGTTTTGTGGATTTCACAGACCTCGGGAAGAGCCTCAGCATTGGCAAGAGAGGAAACCTGCCCTGGTTCTGGGAAACCTGGGACTCTGGGACTCTTCATTATTTAGGGGAAAAGTGCAAAACGAGGAATATCTTGTGAGAATGGAAAGGCAAAAGATCAGGAGCAAGAACCTGAATGCAAACTGGGGCAGAGGCAGCGGAGCACAGGAGATGTCCAGGGAAGAGAAGAGCTTTGGTGTGTCAGAGGGAGCTGGAAGGACAAGGCAGCACCCTCAGCCAGCTGAGCCTGGGCTGCAGAGACACCCAGCCTCTCACAGGCCCAGCCCAGAATGAAGGGATGACCCAAAATGAGAGGAACCAGCTGGGCTGGGCCCTGTCCTGGGTGCTCATGAGCTGTGACCACAGGAGGGACACCAGAGCCAGGCTGGACAGATGCTGGAACAGCCTGGGACACTGGGGGTGGCACTGCACGGGCTTTGAGGTCCCTCCAGCCCAAACCAGCCTGGGGTTACAAATTCATCAAGCTGTATTCAATTTCCCTTTATTCTCTCTGGCACTGATCACAGACAGGTTACCACTGCAATTTGGTAGAATTTACTCCAGTGATTAAAATAACTGCATGGAATTAGCACAATTCCAACGTTGTTTTTTATCTTGAGTGGCAGAAAATCATTGCTCCTGGGATAATTCTTAACCTAACAGGGTGACCCCCATGAAATACATCCAAAAGTTTTATGATTTTCCCCCTTCATGCTAATTTAATGCAGCCCAATTGTTTAATCTTAAACCCAGCACATTCCAAATAAAGTAATGCAGCTCACAACAAGACACTGCAGGAAATAATTAGGTTGCAAGTTGTGGAGGCTTTAATATGGTTGAAATTATATAACTATCTTTGCATTCCCTGTATGGTCCTATTAAATGCAGTCGGCATTGATGTCGGGAGCTGTCAGGAAGCAAAATGAAAAATAGTTTTAATAGCTGCTCTTTGACCTGTTTTATATTTTATGTCAATTATAACAGCACACAACCATGCATAATTATGAAGCATAGATGCATTAAAATGTACACATAATTTGTGTTCTTATGGCAACCGTTGCATTAGGATCTGGAAAACAAACGGGCGAGTTCCCGTCGTGAAACCACCGCGATGTGGAGAGTTCTGTCTGTCTGTCTGTCTGTCCGCCCGCTCGCCCTCGGGGCTGGAAGCCAAACATTCCGAGGGACAAAAGGGACAAAGAGCCACAGAACCCGCCCGGAGCAGGAACCGGAGGAAACAAGAATTCCTGAGCTCATTCCGAGCATCCCAGACCTGCCCATCCGAGAGATGCCATCCCCATTGCAGGCTGCAGCCCCAGCTTGGAATAATAAACTGTTTCCCTTGCTCATCTCTTGTCCTCTGTGAAATAATTTTAAACATCCAGAGCTGTCACACAGAGCAGAGGAATCACTTTAAAAAGTTGCCCAAGCAAAACAAATGTTTTAGGAATCTTTTTGGGGCTGCAGGGATGAAGTTTTAGGTGCAGGGTTGGTGCCAGTGTTGTGTCCATCCCCTGCCAAGAGATCTCCACCTTTGGGCTCAATGGAAGAGTAATAAGTGGTTTGATTCTTCAGTTGTTTTATTTTTTATATATTATATTATTTTTATATATTATATATGTGTTATATGTATTTTAATATTTTGTTATATTTGAGTATAAACCAGAGAAACTCTAAGGGAAATCACTAAATCAGTTCCTTTTCTTCTATCAAAACAAAAAAGAAAACCCAACCAAACCCCAAGCCCTGAGCTGCCCTTCTGCCAAATCTCACTCAGGTCTGGGCACTGATGGGGTGAGCTCCTCGTGGGATGAGATGGGGTGAGAGGGGTTTAAGGTTCCTCCCAACCCAAACTATTCTGGGACTCTGGGAAACACTTTTAAAGCTGATTCTTGGATTTTTGCGTGAGCAGTTTTGGGTGAGCAGGTTTGGGTGAGCAGTTTTTGGATGAGGAGATTTTGGATGAACAATTTTTGGGTGAGCAGTTTTGGGTGAGTTCTCTCTCTTGGGCTGTTCTCACTCTCTGGGCTGTTCTTATTTTTTGGGCTGTTCCCATTCTCTGCTCTGTTCTCATTCTCTGGGCTGTTCCCATTTTCGGGGCTGTTCTCATTCTCGGGGCTCTTCTCATTTTTTTTAGGCTGTTCTCATTCTCTGCTCTCTGTTCTCAGTTTTTGGGCTATTCTCATTCTCTGGGCTGTTCTCGTTCTCTTGCCTATTCTCATTTTCTGCTCTGTTCTCATTTTCTTGGGATGTTCTCAGTGTTTGGGCTATTCCCATTCTCTGTTCTGTTCCCATTCTCTGTTCTGTTCTCAGTTTTGGGGCTGTTCCCATTCTCTGCTCTATTCCTGTTCTCTGCTCTGTTCTCATTTTTTTTGCTGTTCCCATTCTCTGTTCTGTTCTCATTCTCTGCTCTGTTCTCAGTTTTTGGGCTGTTCCCATTCTCTGCTCTGTTCTCATCCTCTGTTTTCTCTGTTCCCATTCTCTGTTCTCTGTTCTGTTCCCATTCTCTGTTCTGTTCTTATTCTCTGCTCTGTTCTCATTTTTTTTGCTGTTCTCATCCTCTGCTCTGTTCTCAGTTTTTGGGCTGTTCTCGTTCTCTGCTCTGTTCCCATTCTCTGCTCTGTTCCCGTGTTTTTTCCTGTTCCCATTCTCTGTTCTGTTCCCATTCTCTGTTCCCATTCTCTGTTCTCTGCCCATCTCGCAGCCCTCGCACCAAACCGGCCGAGAGGAGGAGGAGGAGGAGGAGGAGGAGGATGTTGGGAGGGCAGGGATTGCGCAGGGTGTGTTTGCTCGGGGAAGGCAGGAGGGCTCCCTGGAGGGCTCCCAGCAGCTTCCCCGGGTGTTTCTCACCCCGCTCCGCTCGGTGTGCCCGAGCCTTGT
>NC_079341.1:34290929-34423429 GCF_029582105.1 Oenanthe melanoleuca | reverse complement strand
AGAATCTGGTCAGCAATAACATCCACTTTGTTTTAAAAGGTATTTTACTGTGCTCTATCACTCTGGGAAAGAAAGCCTTATAACCACAGTGGCTGCCCTATCAGAGGCTGCTTAAATAGTTTTTGAGATAGAGATCACAATTTCAGAGACTCATATATCCCAGCAGTGGAGGTGCAGCACCACTTGTGTACTTTTTTCTGTCTTGGCAGGGATAAATGCCCACAGGAACATTTTTATCAGATGCTGTTTCTCCTTCCTTTTGTGCCCACCGTTGCTGTAGCTCCACTCAAAGCCAGAGGAACTCTGGTTTCAGGCCAGTTTGCAGTGATTTGTGTGATTGCCACAAATAAGGGTGGTGGCAGAGCGTTCAGAAGAGGTTTCCTTCACGTTGACAACACTTTATGATCAAATGACTGCTCTCACTTATGGCTCCTTCCTTCTGGGATAAGAAAATTGAATTTTTAGGATATATAACAAGCAACACATGTAGCATGAAATCATGGTGTTATAGGGCTGTACAAATAAAAGATGGGCTCAAGAGGAGACTCACAGCACAGCTTTCTATCCTGAAAAGTCAAATTATCCATCATTTTAAAGCAAGCTGTGCACTTAGTGCTACACAAATATTCTCAAAATGTGCTTAATATTCAGCATTTGTGGAATACTCTTCAAAAACAGAGGTTTTTGGTTTTGTTTTTTTACTTTTTCCTCTCTGCATTTTCTCTTGCAGAGAATCTCTAATTGCTTAGACACCTTTGAAGTTCAAGATATGTCATTATCACTCACTGGCATACAGTGCAACAGAAAATCCTGCATTTTAAAACCCCAACTGTTCTAAGTTTGCACTCATCCAAATTTTTACAATTAATCAAATTAGGAAAGCAGCCAGTAGAACAAAGGTCCATCAAGAATATTTCAGTTCAAGAGGGATTCTTTTGTATTATCTCTATATCAAGTCACATCTAAATTCTGCAAAAAGTGTCAGATTCTAGGACTTTATTTCCATCTCAGACATAGAGTTTTTGTGTGTGTGTGTGTGTAGGTTTTGTGGGGTTTTCCCCTAAATTTTTCTTCAGTAATACAAATGAAATAGAAATGAAAATATATTCTGTAAAACAGATGCTCTATCAATATGAAAATTAATTTTGCTTTTTTAAAAAAAATATTTTAAATTATTTTGCTTAATTATTATTTTCTGTACTCCCATTTCCATTTCTCACAGTGCTGAAAGTTGTCACTTTTAGGTTCAGCACTGAGGAGAATGGGATGCCTCTCATCCCAAGGCACAATTCATTCCACACTCTCTGGAATCTGGGAGATATCAGTCCCTGTGTGATGCACTTCAAAATTTCAAGATTCCCTCTGTAAGCAGAGAAACACAATTTTAAAAACCCAAACCTTTATATTCTTGCAGGCAGTTCCAGGGACATTTATCATGGCAAATCCCAGACTGCAGGGCTGGGGTTCTGCAGGATTCCCACACCACACGAGCCTGAATTTGCAGAAGGAGCTGGGGAAGCCACTCAGGGTGTTATTTCTCATCCACAGTGGGATTTCCAATTTCATGTTGTTACGGAGCAGAACCACAGCAGGAACAAAACCCAAATTAAACTGTTTATTGAGGCACCTGGACCTGGGCGAAGAGGAATTGGGAGTTGCCTGACTTTTTATGCAAAACTCGGTTTTCTGGCTCTTTGATCCTCGTGATTCAGTGCCAGACGCTCATTTTCGTTCACCTTCTTTGGTTTCTCAAGATTTCTTTCTGGATTAAATCAAAGAGATGCAGTGTGCCCCCAGCCCTGCTGCTCCCTGTGTGCTCCAGGCAGCGGGAGCAGGGCTGGGAGGCTCTGCCATTCCCAAATCCTCCAGAGAAATGCAGGATTTTTGTCCATAGGTGGTGCTGCATGAGCCTGGAAAAAGAGCTGCTCTTCCCATGGCTCTGTGGTCCCCAGCCTGTGCTTCCCTGGGTGGGACAGGACCAGCCCTGGGTCTCTGCTGGCATCTCCCCTTCCAGGTCTCTGCTTTTAGGGACTCCAAAAAAATTATGGTGGGAACCACACTCAGCTGTTTGTAGCTGGGCTTTAGACTTCTTGAAGTTGTTTATGGTTAAATATAAAGTCACAAAGCAGCAGCAGGAGAGTGGAATTGTCACGAGGGTGATGCCAAGAGCTTTTCAAGGGAGGAGCAGGACTGTGACACAGCCATGTCTCTCTGGTTTGTTTGGGATCAGGCATTTCAATTGTCTCTGCAGCTTTGCCCATCATTTTGGGGCAGAAATTCAAAGAATTGAGCCTTTTCCACTCTTTTCTCCATCCTTTTTGGGGGGCACTGTGACCAAGGAACAGATACAGTAATGGTGTGTACTATCCCTTTCCAATTTCTTTTTTTTTCTATTTTAGCCTTGAAAATGTTAAAACACAGATATTTTCTTAAGAACCATCCTGTAAATTAAAAAGGGGTGTAACCAGAGCCCTGGGTCAGATACAGCAGTTTCATGTCAGAAAACATTACAATAATTGTGGAATATACAGTTGCTGTGCTGACAAAAACAAAAAAGTGCTTTTCATCTAAACAAATTCATTTGATTTATCGTGTTTTATACTTATGTTGTATTTAAAATTTTCATCCCCCTTAAACACTTTCCAAGAGTGCTGGAGAGCTCCAGGGCCGTGCTTTTGGCATTGGGGGTGACCTCATTATTAATCAGGGAACATCTGGGCAGGCAGAGCAGTGCATGTGTGTGTGGTTTCAGGAGCTGGGGGTGGATTAGCAGCCCTTGCACGCACAGCCCACCAGACTTGTGTGGATTGCTTGGAAAACACCCTGCTGGGTCCCCCTCTCCAGATTGCACAGGAATTCCTGTAGGAAAATCTCCAGAGGGCTTGGACAAGGGAGGGCAGGTGAGATATCAGGAGGGATTTCCTGACTGTGAGGATGGTGAGGCTCCCCATCCCTGGCAGTGCCCAAAGCCAGGCTGGATGGGCTTGGAGCAGCCTGGAACAGTGCAAGGTGTCCCTGCCCATGGAAAGGGATGGTTTTAAGATCCCCTTCAGCCCAAACCAGTCTGGGATTCTCTCTCAGCTCCTGTCTCACATTGCCAATGCCCCAGGAGCTGCCTGCAGAGCCAGGTGCTGATGCCAGGTCCAGCTGTTGATGAAGGAGATGCCTCATGCCCATCACTCACCTGTGTTTACCAGCCCTGTGATGGCACAGGGCTCATTAAAGCATTCTTGGAGTGTCTCTCCTAAAGCACAAGAGCTCTCTCTTTGTTTTCAGTTGCTCAGTGCATGCTCAGGTTGACAGATCCTGCAGATGAATTAAACTTTCATGTTGCATTTTCAGCAGAGACCCCACAATTTACTCAGTACACATCAGGAGAGAAGATATGTAATAAAAATCAGACAAGTGTACTTATTTTCCAGAACATAGACACTACCCTACCATTATGCTTTTTACATTTAACTGTATAAACAACAATTTAGTTTGCCCTTAATGTCCTAAATATGCTTAGATCCATCACGGTCAAAATTGAAGGGCAAGGCAAAAGGACAAAGAGAAAAGATGTGAAATCCTCCACAGAAATAACCCAAAATACACTTCTAATAGCACAAGCACATTGTTAAAAAATGAAGAAGTAATAGCACAGGAAAGGGTGTGTATTTATGGTGTCACACAGGGTGGAAACAAAGGCTGTCTCTGATGTTGTTTACCCACCAATGGAAAAAAAAAAAATTCCTTTGGACCACAGGGTTTTCCCCCTGTTTATACAAAGAGAGGAGAAACACCCTGTGCTGCTGCCTGGAGCAGGGGAAGCCCTGGAGGGGCTGCACAGGTCCTTTTGCTGCTGGGGGTCTGGCAGGGTTGATGTCTTTTTTAGCCATGCTGCAAGTTTATACTCAGAAATAAAAACTCTAAGAAGAAAACTTGCTTTTTTCTCTGCAGGTGGAGGTTTTTCCGTGCAGAGAAGCTATTTCAGAATAAGGCAGAGGGTGAGCTTAAAGCAGATTTTACTCAGTGTGGAGGAAGTTTTGCTCAGGAAGTGGTGAGGGGACAATGTCCACGTCAGGAGCTGTGGCTGAATGAATATTCTGAATTCAGACCTGTGTTTGGGCAATCATAAAATTCCAGAATGGTTTGGCTTGGAAGGGACCTTAAAACCCATCAAGTTCCACCCCCTGCCATGGGCAGGAGAACCTTCCAACCTGACCTTGGACACTTCCAGAGTTGGGGAGTGTTCATAAAGAATTGTCATGGTTTAGACAAATACCTGAAATACTTGTGTTTTTTTTTTTAGACAAAAAGGGTTTTTTTTATTTTTTTTGGTTGGTTTTTGTTGTTTTTTTTTTTGTTTTGTTTTGTTTTTTGTTTTTTTTTTTTTCATCATATGCTTTGTTTCAGAGTAATTTACTAATGCTTCCCCATTTCATATAATTATGAAGCCTCAAGTCCAAATGTGTGACCCACCTTTTTTGATATGTAAATAAAAGTTCCTTAGACTGCAAATATTTTATCTTGTCTCAGCTCTGAAGCCTGATAGGCTGCATTGAGGTTGAACAGCCATTTTGCCTATTTCTGAGGATCAAAATGTGTTAATGATGTCAGCAGAAATGTTTTCTCCTACCTTTATATACAGCTTTTTAACACAATGCAGAAAGATGAGTGTATTTTGTAGTACTTTTTCATAAAGGGTTTGAACTTTGTATAGTCAATCTATCAAAAATGTATAAATTATATGAGAAAAAAAAACCCTGCATCATTTTTTTTTCCCTGGGAAGTGGAGCAGTTAATATTCAACATGAAATGTCTAATCTTTAAATACATTATAATCTAACTGCTTAGGATAATTTTTGCTTTAATACCTTAAGAGTCTGCAAAGCCTGAAGGATGGGATTATTAAAATGGAATTTTAATGTCAAAATTATCAGAGAAGAGAACATATTGCTAGTGTTCATAAAAAAAAAATGTATTCAATTTCTGTTTGATTTGTTCAAATAAGAGATGAGAATATATTTGATTATAGCTGGTAAGTATTCAGAAAGTTGATCAGATGACTGCAGGTCATTGCAACATAAGTGCTGTCAACTATGGGGATTAGTGCATTTGAGAGGCTGAAATATGTGTTAACTTATAAACATACCTGGACTGATGGCTTGGCTTGCAGCTTCCACAAAGATGCTGCACAGGGAAAGAATCAGGAACAAAAATCTCCTGGTGGCCTCAGAGAGAATGTCACCAACTGCCCAAGCATTAAATATACAGGGAGCAAGCTTGATGTGTTTTACAGGTATAAATAAAAATCTCTATTTTTGCTCATAATTTGAGTTTGAAGTTTTCCTCTCTGGCTGTCAGGGGTGTTGGGCTGAGAAGAGCAAAATCACAGAACTGTGGAATGTTCTGGGCTGGAATGGATCTTTAGGGTCATCCCAATCCACCCCTGCCTTGGACAGGGACACCTTCCACCATCCCAGGCTGCTCCAAGCCCCATCCAACCTGGCCTTGGGCACTTCCAGGGATCCAGGGGCAGCCACAGCTTCTCTGGGAATTCCATCCCAGCCCCTCACCACCCTCACAGCCAGGAATTCCTTCCCAATATCCAATTTAAACCTATTCTCTTTCAGCTGGAACCATTCCCCCTCCAGGCTCCTCACAGCCACGACCATCCACCAGCTTCAGATGTTTCAGATCATCTGAGAAACAAGCTCTGAAGGGTAACAGAAATAATCAAAACACCCACCAACCTTCCCCAAATTATTAAATAATCTGGACAGCCAGCTCCTCTCTGTCACCATGGTCCTACTGACAACTTTTCTTTTATTTCAATGTAGTTTCTCAGAAAAGCTAATTGCTTCCCAGAACACGAACCTGAAGATCAGCATAGTTTGGTCAGTTATTTTTACAGAGAAAACCATGCAAATTTTCCACAGATGGTCGGAAAATACTTGGATTTTATGATCTTAGATGCTTTTCCAACCTAAATGACTCTATGAAAACCAGGAGGTTGCAGCTCCAATAAATAAAAAGCCTTTCAATAAATGTCTGTCAGGACTGCCAGGAAGGCACCTAACAGGGATCTAACTCAGGGATAAGAGGGAAGGATTCATATTGTGCAAATGCAGGTGAAAGGACTTCAGGATTGGATGTTTAAATCAGATTTGGACACCTTTTTTTTTTGGTGGTTCCCTTCTTGGAAGATGTGGCACCATTTGTCTGGAATTAGGGTAATATTGCACAAGCTAACGAGGTAAAAATTACGGTTGAAAAGTCGCCTGCTGTGTTCACAGGCTTCTCCTGTGATAAACTGTCTGGTGTGGATGCAAATTTGGCATGTTGGAATAGAAGGAAGAGCAGGAAATGCATGATTTGCCTGCAGGGAAACAGCCCAGGGAAAATGGAAAAGCAGCCCAGGTTGGAAACACCTACAAGAGAAAGGTGCTGCCACCGTGGTTTTGTTTTTATCTCAACATACAACTGAACAAATACTTTAGAGAGAGAGTGAAAGGTGATTTCACAGCTATTAATTAAGATATCAAAGCAACTCCCATATTCATAAATCCTCCTCTATTTGCATGAATGGTTGTGCACAGTTTTTACTTTCATAAGAACACTCAGAGGGATTGACCATCCTACATCCAGTTTTAAGCATTTGTACAAATAATTTTCCTCTTTCTTTTTCCTATTTGCAAAAGTTGATTTTTCTGGTCATAAAGTAATTTTTTTTTTCCCTAAAGAATTTACATCATGAATAATACACCTAGGTCACCTGTCCAACCATTTTATTTTTTTTTACATTGGCAAGGATTTATTTGTATGAGGAGACAATCTATCTCACAATGAATAGTTGAACAATGTAATAAAACAAAACAAAACAAAAAAAAATACAAATAACCCAGAGGTTGCAATATGTTTGTATAAAGTATTCAAACAATTTCAAATAACAACTGAACTTGTAAAAATCAACATCTGTTCATGGATTATTCATGAACAAAAATGGTAAAATTCCTTCAATAAAAATAGTCTTCAATGAATAGTTTTTGCTGGTTGCTGAGAAAATGATGTTCTTGCAACTGAAATCTCAGCTCCAGGACTCTCCTGCAGTTCAGATTCGTTAACACTGAAATTATCCTTTAGTGCATAAATTGCAGCAACAGGAAAAACTATACAAAATTCCAATTAAAATAAACAGTGACAGGATAACACTGAACTGTCTGAATTTAAACAAGTGGGTGAGGGTTTTTCCACAAAATTCCAAACATTTTTGGAGTGCATCTGTGTTTGTCAACTTGTGCAGGAGCATTATCCCAAATTATATTATTTGCTGCAATAAATACTTTTCTTGCTGCTTTAACTTCATGCATAATGATTTAAAACTATTAATAGTAACAACATTAAAAGATCAATAGTTGTTCAAACTTAAAAATATAATTTTTACCCAGCTGAGGGAGAGGTTGGAAGGTACCTCACGGTTTGACAGGCTGACACAAAAAACACAGTAGGTATCACTTTCAGAACAATGCACATTTTTAATTTATGAATGTTCTTTTATAAACTTGTATGTACAGTCACTCTTTTATTTTTTTTCCCCCTCCAGTGCTACATAATTATAACTTGCAAAATGTAAATATTTATGAATTCACAGGATGTTCGCTGGAAGAGAAGAATGTTATACTTGCAGATTTTTCTTGTACATGCAGGATTCACATAATATTATTTGCCATCATGATGTACTGAAAAATGCAAAAAAATATAATATTCTACATTTGACTTTTCTGAAAAATACCATCTGGTGTTATTTTTTGAGAGTTGGAGATCAGCTCTGTAATTGCTTATAGTTAGAGACAGACATTACTACATTTATTGACAATTTTATTCTCTACAATAATCTTACATTTAAATAGTGACTTTGTTCCTGAAGGATGCCAGAGTGATTAAACTGATATTCAAACTCTTTGGATAGCATCACCCACCACTGAAATGCAGCCATCTCTGGGGTGAGATACTGCAGCTGTTTGACAGTGCTCAGCAGCACTGCAGAACAGCTTTGGAAATGAAGAATTCCAATGAAAACGGGGACATTTAGGTAGGGAAAATAATTATCCAAATTGGTGTTTGGCCAGGACGTTGGTGCTCACATGTCTATACTTGGAAAATTATATTTCATCCTTAATATCCATAATTACTCAGGACCTTGGGTCAGCTTTTCCTATTAGAGAGGGCATTGCCCAAGTGAAGCCCAGCACTGTTCAGGAGGGATTTTGGGAAGATGATTTGGAGTATTTTTGATTTTTCTCATGTGGAAATCAAACATCAACTCCTGTGAAGCTTTCTTTGTGCAGAAGAATTCCACTGTGGTGTGCCTGTGCAGGTTTGGAGGCTGTAAGTGGATCTAAGTTGCTGTTCAGATAACTTTGATGAGGAAAATGGGTCTTGGAATATTTTATCTGAATTTCACCGCACTTCAGAAGTGTGTGGGACAGCAGCTGAACTCATGTTAAGTACAGGAAGATAATTGTCAATATCTTTGCTCTGTTGGCCACCTCAGCTTTCATCATTTTCAGGAGACAGTGGTCGTGATGTACTTGCCCATCATGTCACCTTCTCATCCTGGCATGGCTGTTTTTATTTCAGCTGGTGTATCCAAGCTGGGCAAATGTTTCAGGAAATATTTCCTCCACAGAGTTATGCTGGAAGTGTTGCTGCCATTAGACTCCCATCACACTCCCGCTGCTCGTGAGCTGAACGGACAGGACTGGAAATGTGAGCTGTCAGTCTGGGTGTAACAATACATTTAGCTGGAGCACATCATCCACGTTGAAAGCAAACACTTGTCACAGTTACAAACGAGCAGCTCCTGGGTAAGTCATCCTCCTCCACCAAAGCTTCTGTGCTCGGATATGCCAAGAGCTCCTCCTCACCCACGGCTGCCAACCACAGCGTGTTTTTGCACTGCTCTTCTGTTTGTCGTCTCCAGCTCTTGTTGATGTGCAATTCCATCCAACCACGTGCCCCAGCACTGCTCTGTCTCGTTATCCAGTTGTCAGGGAAGATCAGGATGTCCTGCCTTTGCATTTCCTCAATTCACGTTCCTCGAACGGCGCCCTGTCTGTCCAGAGATGTCGCACTGAGCAATCATTTTCCTCAAATTCCCCTTCACCTATTTGCAATGTTTCCAATTCCTCTTCTAACTTCTTGGTTTTAACATCTTTCTGAACAGACTCCAGACCATGTAACTTAAGTGTTTATCTAGACTGCATAGAAAAAAAATAAATTCCCACTGTCACTGTGAATAAGTTGGGATGACGTGGAGCATGGCAGGAAAATATCCTCTCAGTAACAGTCCTGAGCACTGAAAACTGCCAGTGACACGTGCTCTGAGCTTGGAAATTTTTGTGTTTTAGAAGAGTGGAGAGTGCTCCATGGAAAATGATTGGGTTTGGAAGCTGGACTTTGGTTATGGGAAGAACTCCCATGGCTTTTATAACATACACAGCTAACCAAATGTCTTATTCAAAGCTCTTTCACCCAGAAGTGAAATTCTGTGCCAAAGAATGATGATAAATTTTCCAGTATCAAAAGGTTCAAGAAATTAAAAACAATAAACCAAACCATTTACATTTTTCTAAGTAAAATTTAAAGTTAGGGAACAGAAAGCTGTATGTTTTCAATATTTGAGAATTACAATAATTATGGAAAGGACAGTTGTTGAAAGCCATGATTTGTTCATATTACTGACATATATTTGAGCTAATAAATTGATTTGGGGTAAAACATTTGATCCCTTGTGTAGAACTTGAGTTGAAAATGATTCTCTGAAGTTTGGGTGATGATATTTTGAAAGCACTGTCCTTCCTCCACCTGGAACAACTAAACTTTGGAATTTTTTGCCCTCATTTGTAGAAAGCATCCTGTACACATGCTGCATCATACACATGGTGATTTGAAAGCAGAAAATTGTAATTTCTGAGTTACAACACAGAGATCTGCCTGAGAATGTGGATCCATGCCTGCAGAGAGAGTTGTTGCATGAATTTATGATATTTGAGATTAAGTCTTCAAAGGACAATCAGGATCAAACTTTTTTTCTTGCTTTTGTCCTTTTCTTGGTGACATTTAGGGAAAATGATTCATTTTTTTTTAAATGGAAAATAATGGAAGTGGTTTCACCTAGCCCTGCTTCATGCCACTGTACTAAAACATACCTTTTAATATTTCTGTTAATTATACTTATTTGCTAGTTAACACACCAAAACATAAAAGCATAAGAAGACATCATCAAGTTATATGGGGGGAAAATAATTAATATCTGATTCTGAGTCAGTTTTTGTTGAATTGGGAATACTTGGGGAAGATTTAAGGGTTCATGTTTGTTGCAAAACTTCTTTAAAAAGTTCCTATTTTCTCTTCCATAGTAGGAACCAGTCTGAGTAATTAACTTTTCTTTGCTCTTGGTGTCTTTGGTGTATTCCCAGCCTGACATCTGCTCTGGGCCAGAGAGATTTTGTAGGAAAAAGAAATTTCACTGGTGGCTTCTGGAAACTCTGTGTCCCTGCTTGGGTTTGTAGAGCATCTGCCATAATTCACTCCAGGATGTCTAACCTATAGTAATAAAAAAATAAATATTTTCTACAACTAAACCAATGTAACTTCCTTTTTTCTCCACCCTTTTCTGTCATCAGCTGCTCTTACTCCTTTATCAGTTAAATGTGTATAAAAGTGGAATTTTTTCCTGCAACTAGAAAATAGATAGAACTGTACACAATTAGTTGTTTGTTTTCTAACAGTTAAAATGAGATTTTTCTAATGTTTGCTTCGTTTCTACTTATAAAAGTATATTTTGGAGTTATAAAAATTAAACTATAATTTCTGGGTAAAGAAAAGATGTCATTCCACTCAAAATTAATGTCATCATTTATGATGTGAGAGTGTTTGGAAAGCTTTTTCCACGTGTATTTGAATAATATTTTGAGTGAGTTGTCATTTCACATTGAAAAAAAAAAAATCTTCCCATTTGATACAAAATTGTTTGCCCTTCTTCACGCTGAAAAAAAAAAAATTCAGAAACCCTGGGGACATTTTGGGATCATAAATTTATTTGGGAATATGACATTGTCAGGCTCCAGACGTGGCAGCTTGGATGTTCTAGACACCAGGAGAAGACCAGGATGCTCATCAGGAGCCAGATTATGACCTTTGGTGCATATTTTATAGATGAATATTAATTTTGAATTCAACTATCAATATCACACTGTGGAGAAGATTATTCCCAATGAGCTGAGACATTATGGTGAGGTTTGAAGGAGGTTTTTGTCATTTAAAATCGATTATTTTCCCTTAATATTATTCTACAACAGCAGAAACGTTTTAATATGGAAATTAGGAATTAATGTAAAGAAAAAGACTATTTTAATTTTTCTGTGTTCCATAAAGAAAACCTGAAAACTCTTCTGCCTTGACAGAGAACTAGAAAATCATTCCATCCTGCATTCTCTTAATGAAATTGCAAAAATAACCAGTATTTGGATTAGACTTGATCCTGCATGAATGTATTGAAAATCTATAGAATAATTTGATAAAAAAGAAAGAATGAGTCACCTCTAGGGGAAAAAAAACCCTCATGAGCACTTTAAACAAATTGAATACTTAGAATATATGTAAAAAAAATTAGTGTTATAATTTCATTAGAATATAGTGGGTGGATTTGCTTTTAAAGGAGAAAACAATGGTAAAAATATAATGAAGTTTGATAGAAACAAAGCTCTACAGGTGCTTTCAGAATTTAAACGATTTTTAAAAAAATACAAAAAATACTATTATGTTCTTATGAATTCATCTACTAAAATGTTATGTCAGGAATTAATTTCTAAAATAAAATCTCCTACAGATAAATGTGTTCCTCAAAGTGAGAAGTAGAAGTTTTAGAAGTTGTTAAAATCAACAAGTTGTTAGGTCAAAAAAATCTTTTGTGCAATCAGATTTTGCAGATGTGGAGGAAGGAAATGGGAGATGTTTTAATAAACATTTTCAGAGAGTCAGTAAATTTCCCATAAGACTGATGGATGCTTGTTTCTTTTAAAACTTTTTCTATTGACAACACTTCAATGAATTACATTATTTGAGTCTGGAAAAATGAGCAAATGCTGGAATTGGAGCTAGATAAATTAATTTTTTCACAGTGTTGTGTTTCACTGAGAGATAAATTGATCCAGCACACCTAAAAGTTCATTGATGTAGGATCTGACATGGCAGAGGTGGATGGAGGGACTTGCCTGTGAAACAGAATCTGCTCCTTCTGGAGGTGCTCTAATCTCACATTTAAATCAGAATATTTAAAATGAAATATCATCCCAAGGCTGAGGTGAGCACAGGGATGAAGCACGAGCTGAAATCCCAGCACACCTACAACTCAGATTTATTCTTATGCAGGTTGAGTGATCGTTCACCTACACCAACTTTATTTCTGGATGTGCTCACAGAGATGTGTTTGAGCCAAAAGGCAGCGTAGGCACAAGAAATGTGGAACAGATCACAAACAAAGCAGGAATCTTTTAGCCATTTGAAAGATGATGTTCCCAAATACAAAACCATGGCTCTAAGATGAACAAGGAGCAGTTTAGGAAAGCAACTATAAAATGAATTTGGTAGTGTGATGGATTTGATGTCCCAGAAAATCCCTTCTGGTTTCGTTGTCTATGAAAATTGTAATAGATGAAGTAAGTGCAGCAACTATCTGATATGCTTTTGGAGATTGGTGTTTGCATTAATAGAAATAGAAATGTTTTGGGCAACATTTGTACTTAGAAATTTCACATCAGTATAAGTGGTGCTGGGGGATCTTCCATGATTTGTTTGCTATAGATATAAACCAACAATACATATACTACAGGTGAAATCCCACACAAAATCCAGGCATCTCTGCCACTGCAGTATCTGCACTGATTCATGGGGAACTGCCTGTAAACTCAGAATTACCCAGATTCAGTGTGTTTTCTTGCCTAAGGGTTACTAGTTATGGTACTTCTCAGATCAGTGGAGGTGCTAGAAACGCTTAAGGGCTTTGTTATACTGGTGTTAATTGCTAAACTGAAACCCAGATTTGAACTCTGAAGTGTTTTCCTGATGTATTGTGCCACTACAAATCTGGACAGGGAGACTGCTGTCAGCTGAAATAAATAAATGTGGAGTGGAAAAGCAAGATGGTGATGCAGTTACAAAGTGTGCCTCTAGTTTGAATCTCACCCTAGGACCTGCACGGGTGGCAATTGCTGTCAATTCTGAAATGCAGATGAGCATTTCCATCCCTGCAGGTGCACAGGTGCAACAGGATTGTTGGCACTTTTTAGGGGCCAGGACTATTCCCATGGCTTGATTTGATATCACAGTGTGAGTTTTGAATCTGGCTTTGAATCCCTTTTCCACTGTGCTCTGCTTTTCTGTTTAAACAAGGAACTGGGATTTGATTCTTCAACTCTTGTAGAAAATTTTGACATAGTTTTACCTTACAAAAAGAGAGGGACTTTTGGAAAGGGACTTTTGGCAATGGTGAAAAGTAGTGATAGGACAAGGGGGAATGGCCTTATTCTGAAGGAGGGCAGGGTTAGATGGGATATTAGGTAGAAATTCTTCCCTGTGAGGATGGGCAGGCCCTGGCACAGGGTGCCCAGAGAAGCTGTGGCTGCCCCTGGATTCCTGGGAGTGTCCAAGGCCAGGCTGGATGGGGTTTGGAGCAGCCTGGGATAGTGGAAGGTGTCCCTGCCCATTTCAGGGATGGAACGAGGTGATCTTTAAGGTCCCTTCTGACCCAAACCATTCCATGTTTCTCTGATAATTCTGTAATATCTTTACTGCTGGATCACTGAAGCTGAACCCATTGCTGGGCAGAGCCCCACTGAGCTCAGTGCTCTTTGTGTGCAGCAGTAGCCCTGCCCAGGGGGACTTTACAGGGAAGCAGAGTGACATTAAATATTTAGTTTTCATATAGTGGCTTCCTTTGCATGTGACCACCACTTAACTCAAAGTCTCCTTACTGAAATCTTAAAATCAGAACAATGGAATGCAATAAAATAGTATAAGAAAAGCTAGAGTCTTATTATAATAATAGTTTTCAAGGTTCACTCTTACTGTTAGTCATTATTACATTGTTCTGGGGTATTTTTTCACATGTGAATAGGATGTCTTGGAAATTGTTTGAAGTGTGTCAGATTTGGGTGACTTCAAAAACACTTCTGTGAGAATTATAGGTAAACACAAATAAAACCATTAAGATGCCCAGTTGTCTGCTGTGGGAGCTGTTTGTACCTGTAATGCTGCAGCATCCTCATTTCAGTGGGGCTTCACTTTGGCTTCTCACTGCACCAGGCTCAGCTAAACTGTGCATATCTGTTTAACTCATTATTTGTATTGTTGTACAGAGTTGGCTTTATTCTCATGGTGTTGGCTTTGAAAGCAAAAATCTAATCCCAGTATCACCGAGTTCCCGTGTGTGGCTTAAGGAATTACACATTCTGCCTTTTGAGAGTGTAAAATTATAGTTGTGTAAAATCACCTAGCAGTTCTTTATCCCGAGCTGCATTTTATTACCAATTTCAGATATAGCCATGAGGTAACAGCTAAAAAGGTCACAGTGCAAATACTTGTGCAGAATTTAAACGAGGACTTATTCTCTCTCCAATAAACACACACCGGATGCAAAGGAGGAATTGGAACCTTTTCAGAAGGCAGCTCGGGCCAATCCAGCTCTCATCAGGGACCATTTCAAAGATTAGTTTCTGATGTCCATGCAAACATATTGTGTGGGGCTGTTTTTAGATAAAGTGCAGTTCCTGTGCTCTGCCATCCCTCCGAAAGCGCTCCGGCTGCACAGGTCTGATTGCTGGATTTTGTGGCCTCCTGTGAGAGCTGCAAAAACCTCAGCAGCCCAAGTAGACTGGCTGCCTCTGTAAAGTGAGCCTGTAAAGCTGGATTTCCTTCTGGGAAAGAAAACATATCTGCATATTGCCCAGATTTCCAACGACCTGCCCCAGGACTAAACAAAGATTCAATGGAAGAGGGAAGGGAAACGTTCCCAGCAATGAAACCTCAGGTGATCTGGTTTCTATTCTCAGCTCCAACACTCGCCTTTTTTTGTCAGCCTTGATAAGTGATTTAGCTGTGCCTTTCCCCTCATCTTCAGAATGGGGATAACAGGAGCATTGTAAAGCCAAAATCAATATTGCTGAGGGTCACACTTGCACAAAGGCCCACACAAGTGTGGATGTGCTGTTGAAGACATGAAAGACTGGGCAGTTAAACCCTCTGCTGGGATCTGGTGTCCTTAACCCAGATCAGAGGGTGGGGGCAGAGAACAGCCAGCAGCACGTGAGATTTGCTTTAACAAAACATGTGGGGCCATTTTAGAGGAGTCTTACTAGACAGGAATAAGGGAGAAGGTCTCCCCATCCTGAGAGGACTCCTGATCTTCCTGGCTGGTGAGTGGGACATGGCAAGAGCTTTTCCCAAGGGGTGTTTGCACAATATGGTTTTCTCAATAAGTATTAACAGGAATTAGCTGGAAGAGAGGTGAGAGAAATCCCACTTTGCTCCCTCTCCTGTTCTTGGGTTTGGTAGCTTGGGAATGTTTGGCTGAGGCTGCTGGTGCTGTAGAGATGTTGCAGGAAGCCTTCAGAGCTGCATGTTCATAGAATTACAGAATTGTTTGAGTTGGAAAAGCCCTGTAAAATTGAGTCCAACTGTTTTCCCACCACTGACCCATAGCCCCAAGTGCCATATCTGCATGTCTTTAAATCCCTCCAGGAATGGGAAATCCACTGCTGCCCTGGGCAGCTGTGTCAGGGCTGGAAAACCTTTCTGGTGAAAAAAAATTTCCCTGATATCCAATCTAAACCTTTCCTGGTGCAATTTGAAGACATTTAGTCTTGTCCTAGAGCTTGTTACTTTGTGGGGGAGTTCAGCTTTTACAGCAGCTTAAATAATTCAGTGCCAACAGGTTTGCTGTGGGTCTTCTCCATCAGATCTCCACAGGCACCTCAAGGTCCCTGAGGGAATGTTTCAAAGAGTGACACTTTAGAGTAGAAAATAATGGAGTTTTAATTGGAAGTGACCTAAAATGATAACCTAGTTCAACTGCCTGACCACTTCAGGGCTGCCCAACAGTTAAAGCATATTTTTAAGTGCATTATCCAAGAGCCTCTTAAACACTGACCAGCATGGAACATCCTTAAAATCCTTCTCAAACTTTCTTTAGGTTTGACCTAGAGATTAGTTTCCAAAAGCCCAAACCTGTGGCTGTGACAATCTGTTTTATAAGCTGTCTGTTCGAGTTCCTCAGAGCTGAGTGACTGCTTTATTGGGACCAAGTGTCAGTCCTGATTACATTTGCATGTTGGTTTAAACATAACACTACATGCCAGAGCTTCCTCACTGGATGTGATGCAGCATCAAAGTGATGTTTCATGCTCTGGGAACTTCAAAAAGTCATTGAAGGGAGAAAAGAGAGATGCCTATGGGAGAAATGACAGAAATTTGGGCTTGATTCTCCACTTATCAAGGTAAATAGTAAAACATATGTTGACTGAGTTGGAAGCAAAATGGGCTCACAGTGACTCTGACAAGGTGGGTGGTGCCTTAGGATTTGTAACTCCTAAACTTCTGAGGACTGGGATGTCCTTCTACTGTTTTGTAGAATTGTCTGTTTCTTGTAAATACATAGTAGAATAATAACTCCTGGTGTTTTATTTATAAAAATGCTGGTGGAGGTATTTATTATAAATGAAATTAATTTTGAATTAGCCTCCTTTTCCGCTCAGGAATGATTTTTGCAAACAATGCTCTGTTCTTATTATTCACTGTATAATGTGTAAGGACACAGCTTATGTCTCCTCTGTCCCCTTGCCACTGTTTCTTCAAATCCTTCCAAGCAAGGACAGAATTTTGAAAGAAATTGCTGTAATATTCTTGAATCTACCTTATCTTCTCCTCACTTTTTTAAAAGCTTGGAAGAGCCTGTGAAATTTATGGAATGGTGGTAACACAGGCTGGGTGAAGGTCTACTGCTGCATATAAGCAGAGGGGGTTATTTCTTAAAACATCTTGGATTGATGTGCCAAAAAATGGGCACCCTACACCTCAGTTCTTGATCTCTAATGTGCAATAAGCCCTTCAGATTTTTTGTGAATGCAATGCTTTTAAAACTATCCAACATTTTACCTTATAGAAAACCATGGGAAATTAGATGTTCATTGTGTTAGAGTTGAGTGGACTGCAGTAGATAAGGTTTGGGGACATGGGAGAATATGAAACACCAGTAGCTGATGATATGTAAAGGGTTTTTAAATTAAATTTGTCAAATGCTATGGCAAAAAGGGGATTCAGCCAGCCAGGGCAGGCCAGCTGTGGAGAAAGAGAAGGTACAGAGAGGGCAAGACTCCAGCAGTCACTTTCACTAATTTTGGGTTGTTTCATTCCTAATTTTGCTTTTTTTTTTCTTTTCTTTTTTTTTTTTTTTTTTTAATTTATTTTTCAATATGTGTGTGTTGTATTTAATTAGTGGACACTCTTCCCAAGATTCAAGGTAAACATTTGACTGAATAAAAATCCCATTTTTCTTCTCTAATCTGGCAAAAGTAGCATTTAGTGTTTGAATTCTTGCTTGGATTGAAATACAAATCAAATTCAGAAATCAGTCTCTGCTACACCCCCACAAAATTTTTTTGATCAGAGCAAACGTTTTTGTACTCTCTGTTGTAAATACCATGATTTGCTTTATGTTTTGCTACAGGGGCCAAATTCTGGCTCATCATGACTGTGTCCATTAGATCATAATTTTGGAAACCACATTTATTAACACCGAGCATACGAGCCGAGCCATAGGAGCACCCCTGAAATCAACACTGGACTGGAAACTTTGTGCAGAGAGGAAATTAAAGTGGGAGCTTTATATCCAGGTTTGGGTCAGAAGTTCGTGGTTGCCTCATTTTGGCAGATCAGCAGCATCCTTCCAGGATGAAAGGGATCACTGGGGTGCGAGTGGAAAACATGAGCTGTCCTGTTGGATTTCTGTGCGAGGTGACTGAAGCCCTGTCAGGGACTGGGAGAGAATCTGGGGTTTGGAAAGGGAAGAAGAGAGTGGACCAGGATACAAGATTCCTGTCAAAAGTTCATTGATACCAGTACAGGCTCTCCTCTGTCTTTGGGGGTTTCTATTAGCTGGTGGTCACAGACTTTTGGTCTATGGAGGACGGAGGTGAATCCTAGTGAGAGACCAAGGAGTTGGGGATATTCCAGAAGTTTCTGCATGTGGATTCATGGAAAGACAGGCATGTCCTAGAGAAGGACAACATCCCACCAAAGGGTGCCCTTGGATGGGTCGTGGACCTTCATTCCCAGGAACAGCGCTGACGGTGAGATCTGTGTGCTGGGTGAGCCACTGCCTGCTCCTCCACACTCTGCATGGAATCACTGGGCTTGGCAAAAACCCCCAAGAACACCAAGTCCAACCTTCAGTCTTCACCCCCACATCCTCTAAACCCCATCCCAAACTTCTACATCTGCTTGTTTCTTGAACACTTCTAGGAAAGGCAGCTCCACCACCTCCCTGGACAGCCTGTGCTAAATTACTCTTCCACTGAGAAAGTTTTATCCTCATGTCCAACCTGAGCCTCCTCTGGTGCAGCTTGAGGTCATTTCACCTTTTTCTATCACTGGCTGCCTGGGAGGAGAGGCCAATCCCCACCTTGCCCCATCCACCAACATCCCCTGAGGTACAATCCCACACATGGGATTTGTGTGTGTGCATAAACACACACTTGATGTTTTTCTCCATTCTCATCACATGTTTCATTCAATAGACTTATTAATCAACCATAAGAAATGAGTTAAGATGTTGAAACAGTCATGGCCTTTGTTCTGTGTCAGTTTTGTTGGCTTAGCTGACATATAGCTACAAGGCATGACGGATCAAAGTAATTAAAGTTCCAATCATTTACCTTTCTATGTTCAGTGTCAAGACAGCTCGCCTTCACCCCGGGTTCAGAGCATTTTCATATTTTTTAACATGTTAGAGCTGTGCCATTTGCCTTGCTGTACTTAAGCATTTGACAGCATTTCCATTATAAAGTTTATATACTAAGGCTTGAGATTCCCTCTGGATTCCAACTTTGCACATAAAATTGCAGACCACAGGCAATCCAAAACCAATCCGGTAGCTTGGGGATTTTTTTGTTGTTTGTTTCTTCGTTTGTTTGATTTTTGGTTTTTTGTTGTTCGTTTACTTTAAGGTAACTTAGATTTTTAACATCAAAGAACAAAAGAATTGCCCATTCTGTTTCTCTTAGTTTCAAGGTACATTTTTGTGTTTATGAAACTTTAATGGAACTTATTTTTGTTTCTGTCATGAAATATGGTAGGCAAGTAGTCCTAATCTTTCCTCCTCATCATACACATTATCTGATGTCAGCTAAGAAATCACACACATGTCAAATGAAAAATCCAAATATTTCCATTTTAAAAAGATTGGTTTACAGCAATTGCACCAGAAATATGGATAATGAGGAAATATTGTGCTGGACACATCCCAGCCACACGTGCCCAACAGGGATTTGACACATCATGCACTGACTCCATCCCTCCACCTGTGAGAACCATCCTTCAGGCAATTTCAGGCTTGAAATCCTTTGCAGAAATTAAGTCATAATTCTCAATAATTCAATTCAAAGTGTACCTTGGACTGCAGAATCAGCTTTTGAGTTGTGCTTTTTCCTAATTCTTTTTTAAGTTTATTTTTATAGGAAGTCTCTTCAAGATGAAACTTAAATAGACCACACTGGATTTTTCACAACTAATTTAGTGCCATCTTCCAGTCAGCACAACTAGTTCAAGACCCCTCTTTTCCATCATTTGAAGCTCTGGAACATTAAACACTGTCTTGTGTTGTAGTTTGAATATGAGATTACTTATAGCAGTGAATATCTCTGCAACATATCTGCTCTACAAAGGGAGCTCACGTTTGGATGTTGCCTGAAATGCTAATATTTTACAGAAAATTATATATAAAGCTGTTCATTAACCAGCTATTTTTTTCCTTTGTACAAAAAGGAAATTTCCTTTGTGCAATTTAAAAAAAAAATTGATTCCAGACTCCAGTTCAGCAACTAAACCAGTGATTTTATTTGAAGAGAAGCACTAAAGAGCTGGCTTTAAAAACATTTAACTCTGGTTTTGCATTTTAAAAGTATGCTAATGTCATGAAGGATCAAATTGCTGGGATATTTTTATGAAATCAGATTTTTTTTTTTCAAAGTTTAGTGAGTAAAGTAGGGTATAATTAGGAAGAAATCAATTAATTCTTTTGAGCTAATTTGCAGATTTGAGTAAATTCAGTGTCCCGTGGAAGTTAATAGGAGTCTTTTTGCTTTAAGTGCTGTCCAGATGAAATCTCCTGAATTTGGCACAATTTTACTTCATGTTCTAGTGCAGAAAGTTATCTTTTGGACCTATACAATTCCTCAAATTTTTTTTTAAGGGTGTGCATTTTTTGAATGGACTATTATGAAGTGGTGTGTACGTACATGTATTTCAAACCACTTTGATATTTGACTGCACTATTACTGTTAGGGCAGCCTATCATTACTCAGTAAAATAGGTAGTTAATTTGGTGTAAAATAGAGGAAGTAAAATCCCCACATGATTCCTTGATGCAGGCTTCCTACCCAGTGAGTAATAGCAGAGCAACTGATAGCAAGGTAGATGTTTTGCATTTAAATAACCTCTAGTAAGGACATAAATAATAAGGATACTTTTGTTATGTACAAATAGAGCTGGAATTTGTCTGTGTTAGAAGTGTTCTTTGTGGCCTACTCTGATTTTTATTTTCTGTCCTTGTGGGAAGTTAACCCAGATGACAATTTGCTTAGGTCTTTGCTAATAGAATAAATAATTCCAGGATCACTGGGGTTTGGAAATGCCCTCCCAGCCCATCCAACTGTGCCATCCCCACCTTGTCCCCAGCCCAGAGCTCTGAGTGCCACCTCCAGGAATTCCTTGGAGTTCCTTGGATGCCTCCAGGGATGGGGAACCCAAATCTCCCTGGGCAGCCTCTTCCAAGACCTGACTACCCTTCCCACGGAGAAATTTCTCCTGATGTTCAACCTAAACCTCACCTGGTGCAGTTTGAGGCCATTTCTCTCACCCTGTCCCTGTTCCCTGGCTGCCCCTCCTGTCAGGGAGTTGTGCAGGTGCCCCTTGAACCTCCTTTTCTCCATCTCCTTCAGCTGCTCCTCATGGGACTGACTCTCCAGACCCTCCATCACCTTCAGAATTAACACATTGCTAATATCACACATTGCTAATGACTGACATCAGCTGGGCATTTTTATCCTGAAAAAAATAAGTGAATATATCACTAAGAAATATGTGGATAGATATAGATATAGATATAGATGATATAGATATAGATATAGATATAGATATAGATATAGATATAGATGATTAGATATAGATATAGATATAGATATAGATATAAATATAGATATATATATAGATATAGATATAGATAGATGATATAGATAGATATAGATATAGATATAGATATAGATATAGATATAGATATAGATATAGATATAGATATAGATATAGATATAGATATAGATAGATGATATAGATAGATTAGATATAGATTTAGGTATATGCATAGATATAGATTAGATATAGATATAGATGATATAGATGTAGATATAGATTAGATATAGATAGATAGATAGATAGATAGATAGATAGATAGATAGATACAGATATAGATATAGATATAGATATAGATATAGATATAGATATAGATATAGATATAGATATAGATATAGATATAGATATAGATATAAATAGATATATATAGATGATATATAGATATTTGGATATATCCAAATTTTACAACATGGGGGCTGAGTGATGAGGCAAAAAGTCCTGTGAATGTCAGACTGAAGGAAAATCCAAGGAAAAGTCAGCTCTGTTCCCATTGTGAGCCTGACCTGCTGCCTGCCCTTGAGCCTGAATCTTGGTGGGATCACACAGTGCAAGACTTGGCTTCCTTGGAGAAGTGTTTTAAGACTGACAAATGAAAACCTACTACATAATGCACTATCAAATGTGATTATTATTGAGTTACCAGTTACTGTTATTGAGTTATTAACTTGGCAAAAATGTGTCTAGAGCAGAAAGGGCAGCCAGATAGAAGCAAATGCTGATAAAGTTTCTGTTCTTCCTTCTGTGTAGACATGGGATGGTGAAGGAAAGAAAATATTCATGTGTTGTCTGAGGCCAGCAGGGAAATAGAAATGCTTTCCAAAAAGAATAAAACCAAAAAACAAATGCAAGCAAAAAAATCCTAATCTTTTATATTTATCTAAGAACTCCTGAACTCCATTTAGACAGGTATATTCTTTCTTGGGGCAAATGACTTAATTTAAATTAATGTCATATGATCTATAAAAATATTGTTTCAGGTCTCTTGGCCTTTCCAAATGAAAATTGAACTTTCTAAGTTCATTCTGTGTAACATAATAAACCTATTTTTAGTCTCAAGAATGTCTAGGAAAGAATGTTTTATCCACCTGTAAGAAAGTTTGAAATTCAAACCTTGAAAAAAACACTGAAAAATATTCTACACGGCACCAGTGTGCTCCATTTTGCTGTGCTCCAGTAAAATATAAACATTGCTAAGAATTATTTGGTGATTTTGAAGACAGGAAAGCTGGAAAATGAAATGAGCAGAAATAAATCTCTGCTGCTAATCCTTAAGGCTGAAAAAGATATCTTTATAAGTAATAAAAACTTTGTAACTGTGATATTCTTTCATTTTTGAGGAACAAAAAGAGTAAAGGCAAGTTGAAATTTTTAGATTAAGAGCATCTATACCTGTTTCTTTTGAAAATTATGCAAAGCTCTCTTGAAAGACAGAAGTGGTTTCATAAGTGGTGTTGTAAGTGGTGCTGTGAGTTGCTTTCTTTCTTTTCTTGTGTTGTTTGTGGCTCCAGTCAATCCCACACCACAACTTCATCACAGGGAGTGAGGAGTGATTCACATATGCTGAGTGTTTTTATTAAGAATTTGTTTTGATTAGGGCTGCAGTTGATTCCTCAAGCCAACTGCCTACATGAAGAGAAAGCATTAACTGTAGGGATCAAATTGATTAGTGAGCATTCCTGTCTGCTAGCATAAGGAGAGACATCAAAGAGGTGGAAAAGAAAGATGTGGATCAGCAACCAAAGAGGAGACAGCAAAGGAGAGGTCACTTAGTGCACCCCTGCCTGCAGGTAACATCAACAGCACCTATGTTGGTCAACAGATGTTTGCTTAATTCTTTTTAAATGCCTCCAGTAACAGAGTTTTCTGAACTTCCTCATAATATTATTTCATTGGGAACCACTCTAACAGTCTAGAAGTTTTCCCTAGCTCCTTATTTTACCTTTCTTTCTTTTTTTTTCTGCAATTTTATTTTCTTTTATATTCATAAGAAGTCACTCCAGTCACACACACAGTTGCATCACAGATACCTGTCATCATTTCAGAAAATTGCTACCACATCTCCTGGGGAGTGAAACAGTTCCCCTCCTGGCCATTCAAACTTTTGCCACTAAGAGTGGCCACAGAAGCTCTACAAAGCAAAATTTCTTCCTCCTTGTAAAGATACACAAAGTTCAGGTTTATCCCTCATCTTATTCAGATTCTAGATGAAGCCCCAGGAGATCTCATGAAAGAACATTCTCACCTTTAGCTGAAGAGATTATCTATGATTGTGTGCTGGGTATGGTTAATATTGGTTAATTTGCAAATTTGAGGGCAAAACTGGTTTTTGAATCTCTGCCCAGAGAAGCAGTGGCTGTCCCATCCCTGGAAGTGTCCAGGGGCAGAACTATGATTCTATAAAATAGTTCTGGTGATAGTCAGGAGTTGGGTTACAGCTCATAGGTAGATTTTTTTTTTTAAACATATATATATATATAAAACCACCATTAATTTTAGCTAGATACTTGTCAGTGACTATTTTATACTGAACTGCAGAAAATTGCAGCCAAAAATGACAGAGTGGAACATTGCACTCAACTCAGCTGCTACAAACTTAAGATCAGCTTCAAGAAGTTGTAGATAACAACTTATACCAATATTGGCCTTTTTCATTAATTGAAGATGAAAGGCAATATTTATTGGCACAACTGTTTTTGTGACATCTAAACAAATAACTCTTTACTAATTGTTTCTCATATTCAATTTATATGTTATTATGTCAAGGCAAACCATGCCACTCCCCAGGCCTCACTGTGTTTTTAAATCAGTTGTACTTTAAAAGTTTGAAAACTCAGCTGCACATATGAAAATATACACATGTGAAAATATTAGCTAAAAAGATGAAAATAATCCTGTGTGTCACACAATGTACAGATAACAAAGGTCATAAATTACACCTAAAAAAAGCAAATGTTCTGCAAGGGGAAATATTTCTGCAAAGTCATAGCAGGTTTCACAGACAAGTGAAAGTCATTTGGAATAATTTCACCCACACTATTTAAAGAGATCACTAATCATCTTTAGTTTCCAGGCTGCTTTATGAAAGGCACAGTCACATCAAATCCCACAAAGCTTGATGCCAAACTTCTCCAGGATAGAAATCTCTTACTTATAGAACATCCCCCCACATTATATTTCCTGAACAATCCATAAACAATTCCATTGTGAAGAATTATGGGCAAAATTGACCCTGGTGGAAATTCCAGCTGTAGAAAAACCTCCTGCAAGAAAAGCTGTGGTGCTTTTGGGAGGAGGGAATATTTTCCAAGGAGGGTTCAGCAGGAAAGCTGGAGGCTGTGCTCAGGTGTAGGATGACCAGGAGGAATTCAAGTGGCAAATTCCCACTGTCCCAGCTCCCCAGGGATTTAGTAACCCCTGGATGACCCCTGCATTCATGGGATCCACAGCAGCAGGAAGCAGAAACCTCAGCTGCCCCATCCTCAGACCTTCTCCTGGGACACAATAGATCTTCTTCATGGAGACAGGACCCATTTTCAGGTCACTGCACCAATCCCAAAGTTGGCTTTTTTTTTTTTTTTTTTTTTTTTTTTTTCCCCTGTATTATCAGATTTTAATTAAGGCATAAATAAGACTCTTCTCCTCTTTTCCAGAGTGGCTGTTTTTATTGGGTATTTAAAGTTTTATTTACACAACTACATTTCTGACCTCCACCTCAGCCCTAGACCTGGAAGACAATCAAATTGATTTTCAGCTAATTGCTTCTATTTCATTTATAGTGTTTCACTTCTAAAATGTCACAAAGCTCTGTCATTTTTCTCTTTTTTTTTTTTTTTAAATTTAGTGAATTTATGCAAAAAGTAACCAATTCTTTATTCTTTAAAATTACTAAATTTTACCTTCAGGATCAATGAACAAAATAAGCACATATTCAATTTATTTGGAATTAGTCTCTTGCCATCCTTGACAGAAGCCTTGATGCTTTAATAATTTTTCCCCTGAAAATACACACCCACACTTTCTCTTTCAAATGCTGTTTTATTTTGGGACATAGCTTGTCTTGAATGATATTATTCACTGGAATGCAATACAGTCCTCAAGGAAAGAAAAATAATCCAAATAATTTTCTTAGAGGAGTGATTCTAGATTTTATTTTTAACAACAAAGTATAGTTATAACTCAATTAAGAAGGATAAATATCCATATTATCTAGTGATATATACTATATATGGTAGATACAATATATTGCTTTTCTCATGTTACAGGTTAGGCCATTTTTTGTGAACTCACATTTCAGGAATTCTGAATTCAGAAAACTTTCATTTCAAGGTATTACTCCCATTCCTTCAGCTCTTTTGGCTTTTCATCTGGTTTTCATGAAATTAGAAGACAAAATATCTCTGAATTTTCTTCCTCATTAAAAAAAACTGTCTTATGAGTATAACACATTTCTGATTTTTACATTTTCAGGGTTTTTTGAGCAAAAAATATTATTTTCAGTTCTTTAAAAAATAGGTGCAAAGCTGTATCTATTTGGCAATATTGCCTTTCTGTTGCTGTTTTCCCACTACCATCCTACTTATTTCCACTTAATTTTAGTCAAGCACATAACACAGAACAGAGGGGAGAAGAAATATTTTTGGCTGAAGACATTGGAGTAAATCACAGCTCTTGTGAGAAAATGTCATGAATATCTACGTAGAAGAGACAGAACTTAGATTTTATGAGAGAGAGAGATAGGGAGCAAAGTGTAAGGACTCAATTTATCTGCATCTGAATGATAAAGAACTGGCTGAACCCTTCTGGTATGGAAATCTAGGCTTTTGGAGAGTTTTTTTAATTTTTTAAGATAGTGTTTTGGTCACTAAACCATTTATTAATCTAATTCAGAAGGAGCCATTGCAGAGACAGTTTGACCTAGACTGTACAGAAAATAGGGCTACCTAAAATTAATTAAAATTAATTGTATATTTATAAAAAAAACATAACTTTAATTTGAACATGTGTTGATGGCAAACCCACAACTCTGATAAGCTACCACAAAAATTTTTTTTACTTTGACTTTTAAAAAGCACAATTTTTTAACCTTATTCACATAAAGTGAATCTAATTGTTTTTCTTTGTTTACCTATATTGCCCAATATTTTTAATCTTCTGTAACCATAATTCATTAATTAAAAAAAAAATTATAGCTGTGTAAGGAGCATTCAGAGCACACTTTTATGAGCACATCACTGTACCAAGGGTGGTGTTTGCCAGAGTAGTTTGCTAATAGTTTGCAACTTAATGTTTATGAAACACTGTGAAGTTGGGAAGTCCAATGTAAGAACTGGTAAAGTTATAATCTTCAGGAAATTATGATTTGTTTGTCTCAGTCCTACCTTGGCTTCTTTTATTGCCTTTTAATGTGGGATAGAGGGGGTTTTTTTTCCCCCCCATATGGTGGGAATGGGAGTATTTATCTCACATTTAGTTTAGGTATCTGTAATTTATTCATTTGAAGATTGTGCCCATTCTATCCTCCATTTGCACTTGGAGAGTTTGCTAACTTTTTGTGGAAATAGTTCTACTTTTCCTTTTTTTTTTTTTTTCCCAAAGTGCAGAGGACAAGGCTGTGAGACCTCCAGAGCTCTGCAAAGGGAGGATGTTTGAATGCTCTGAGAGCTGAGGGAACAGGAGGGCTGAGACACTGTCCCCATCCCAGACACCTCTCTAAGCTGGATAATTTGTCCATCAGGAGACAAGTCTGACTTAGGGAGAGGATTAGTGGGGCTCATGCTATAGACACTGCTCCCTGGCACATCTCTGTGTAATCACTGCATTGTTTTCCCCTCCCTGCAGCAAGGTGAGGAGTGGTCCAGCTCTCCCTGTGCTGTCCCTGCAGAGCTTCCTGCTGCTCTGCACCAGATCCTACAGGAACTGTATCCTAAAAAAAAAGAGAAGCAAACCCTCCCTACTGCTTTCTGTGTAGTGAGTACCACACTGATTTCATATCTGTTTCTTTAATGATTTTCCTTGGAAGAGGAGATTTATCTCACTGTGGCATCTCACCTGAAAGCAGATTGCCTACTGCATTTATTTCCCTGACCTACTATGAGTCTGTGCTGCAGTTGGAAAGTTCTTCTTCCTCAGGAAGAATCCTCATTTTTATGTCAGTGGCTTCTTGTCTTCTTGTACCTATGCTGACTTTGGAATTCTATTCTCTTTATCTGTTGTCCACCAAACAGTAGCTCAAAATCCCCTTTTCCACCACATCAGGCAGAAAACTCATGGTGTAAGAAAATCAATGTGTTTGCCTAATGTTGAGGACTTGTGCTTTCCAGAAACACCTTGAGTTAATAGTGTGCTGTACATAACATTCTTATTCTGTGTGAGTGAACCTTTATTCCCTGAATTTGCCATGGGCATTCTGGTGCTTCAACTTTATCTCTGACATATCACTGAGAGATGGCAAGTTTGAAAAAAGCACAAACCAACCACCAACAGCTCAAAAAAACCAAAAGCAGAAACTCCTCTAACTTGTGTATCCCCTCAGCTGTTTAAACATAAGTGTGTGAATTGCATTTTAATGTTCATTAAGAGTTTTGCCAGTTCCATGTCTGTGGCATCTTTTTAGATTAAATATTATTTGCTCATTTAATTAATACATACTCTGCACTTTTTAACTAAAAAGCATTAGCAAATATGTTGGCTTTTCTCTGCTTCCTAGATGCTACAAATGCTCATAGTTTTCTCCTCAGATTTCTCTTGCATCCTTTTGGCTCTCTTTGAAGTGAGTGGAATGGTTTTAATGTTGACCCAAACTGAATTGGTTACAAGAGATAAGAAAAACATTTTAATATAAATAGTGCATAGACAGAGATGATAAAGACAATTTCAGGCATACAGAAAAGGCAGACAAGGAAACTGAAATCAAGCAATTTCTGCATGAGTCTGGGAGATGACTGATTTCACACGCTTTTCAGCAGAGGAATGTGGATGCTCATGAAAACTTGATCAAGAGCCATATCCAAAAGAGCATTTGCATATCTGAAATAGAGTGCACAAAGATTTTAAAGGCCTACATCCAAGATTGTCATCCAAAACTGCCTTTGTTCAGAAACACTTGAGCCTGGAAGCACTGCTGGACTTGGGGGGAAGGGGAATTCTCTGTGAGAAGCTGCTGACCTGGTCCCAGCCAGCTGCAGGACCAGGTCCCATGGGGACATCTGTGCCTGGCCCTTGTCACACAGAACAGCTCCTAATTACTTCCACAAGAGAAAATCATTAGAGAAGTGAGACAGTGAGTGTGCTGCTCCCCACCTGAACTGCAGCAACTGCTGAGGAAGAGTGGAAATGTGGTTTTATATTATAACTTCTATATATTACTGCTTTAGGAGGCTGCACTCAGCAATTCTTGCTGAGCAGGAACAAGGAAAGCAGGATCCAGAAGCTGAGAGTTTCAGTAAAACCAATTCAAAGGAAGGAAGTGCTCTGTTGTCTGAGGAAGCACAGGGAATTTTGTTCAATAAAACATTGGGTGCTGAGGATGGGGTGCAGGGAATTAAAGTACTAAAGGATCCAGATTAGATGGGAATTAGCTGCTGTTACTAGTGCAAGTTTTTAAAGTGATATAGAAACTGCCTGGTATCACCTGATGCAGTCTAAAAGTTGTTTTTCAGCATTATTCATCATCTCCTTGGTGGTTTGGGTGAGGACTAGGTGGGATGGAGCTGGGATTTGTGACTGAATGTGGGTTAATGCAAACAGCAAACCCCAGTGTTTTTTAGTTTTTTTTCCTGGAAATAACCTGGATTTTTCCAGGTTTTTGAAGTTGAGGAAGCTCACAAATCATACAGATCCAAAGCCATGCCCTGGATCCCTGGAAATGTCCAAGGCCAGGCTGGAAATCGGGGCTTGGAGCAACCAAAGCCATTGCCAACCCAAACCATTCTGTTTTTCTCTGAATCTCTTTGTTTTGTAGTTTCTCCTGAAATTGCTGCCTCAGAAATTAACTCCCAAGAACTGGGAAACTGAAGGGAATCCATAGCACTCTTGCAGATTTCTTTCACTTGGATTTAAATCTCATTCCTTTGCCATACAGCCAGCACAAGGCAAGCTCTCTCTGGGATGATCATTTAGGCAGGAAAACCCCAACAATTATTTTAGGTTGGTTTGCACTGTCCATGTAAAACCAAGGGAAAAAGTTACTCATGCATTTAAAACTGGACTGCTTTTGATTTTACTTTTTTCATTTTTTTTTCTTCCATGTAATTCTTTTCTTACTGGTCAGAGAGGGCAAAGTTTGGGTCTAGAAGAATATTTAGAACGTGGTCAATACTGCAGCTGAGTTTGCTGTTCTGTTTCCTCAAGACTGAGAATTAAAAATTCCAATCAGAGCTGTGTATATTCCATGTGGCTGCATGTACTGGAGTTAGATGAGGCCTTGTCTGCCATCTCACAGCTCCTGACAGCATTGCAGATCTGTTTTTTAGTGGAAATTCTGAAAACTTGTGAAATCTCATATTTGTCCCTTTTTTTTTTTTTTTTTTTCCCTCTGCTGCTAAGTCATTATTGTCTCATCTCTCACCAAACGTATCATCCAATTTCAGAAGCAGACTTCATATCCATTTTTCCAAGGAGGGATAGACAGTTTTGATTGCATTTTGTGTTATAAACAGCAAACTGACTGTAGAAATGACTGGACTTATTGCACAGAAAACCCCTCTGTGCTGAGGGCACTTTGCATGGAAAGCCTTCTCTGTGTAATGTGAAAGTTTCTACCATTGAGAACTGCACAGTAGTAGTAGTTAGGGCTTTATTACTTAGTTCTAATTTGTATTGATGGCCTAAAAAAAGTAGCATGCTTTGCAGTTCTATGAAAGAAAAGATTATAAATGGAGATTAATTATAATTTTGCTAGCTCAGTACTTGTAAAACTAAAGCAATTTATATTCTTTCTCTTAATGATCTCCATTCCTGATTGCAGTAATGTAATCTAATTGTGATTATGATAGTATCTGAATCATGTGGGCCTCTATGTGATTGGAACTACTCTTTGCATTAAAAAGTAATTTTGGAGTAATGATGAAAAGTTACTGTGGAAAATTGGCAAGTAATATATTTTACTCTGTATCTTAAGTTTCTGCTTTCATTTTTGATTATATCTTATAGCAAGGATAAGTATGATACTATATCAAGGATTTATTACATCAAAGACTTATCAATGATAACTCTGAGTATCGAGGATAAGCATGATATTATTGGAATAGCACAGATATGGTTGAGGCAAGAAATTGAGGTTTTGAGATACTGGGCTGGGGTTTGTGGAGAGGAAGGGTGGATGGAGGAGGAGCCCTATCAGTATTCCTGGGAGATGAGTGTCTTCAGAGGGAAATGCTGCCAGTATTTGGCTGACATAGCAATGTCAATGCTGATAAAAGTTAGGCACAATAAAGGTAGTCAGGTGGTTTTCTGAAGGCTTCTTTGAACTTTTAGGTCTTTGCTTACAGATGAGAGAGGCCTTCAAGAGAGTCAGAACTTTGATAAGATGGCTTTTAATTACTCCTTTATTGACTGCAAGAAGGTAGAAGTAGGGAGGGAATACTCATGTCTCTAAAGCCAGCACAGGGTTGCCTCCAGTTCCTCGTGGGCCTTATTGAATTGTCTTTCAGAAACTATTTGAATTAATTCAAGGGTAATAAAGGGTGTTGAACTGGAGAGGTATGAAAGATCCAGTGATCTTGACATCATTTGATTTAAAGTATTTGTTGAGGAGCAAAAAGCAATGCAAGCCTTATGGCAGGCTGACTTTCAGGGAGTGCAGAGTGTGCTAAGGAATTTTTATCAGGATTTTATTATAATGTATGGTAAATCTACTGAAGAAAATTGGAATATATTTCAGAAACAGTTGGAGGACATTTGAAATTCATCCTGGTTTAAGTCTAAAGAAGGATAAAGGTAACAATGCCCAATGTGGCTAAGTAGAGTTGTATAGTAAAGAGTAAGATAAGCAGTAAGCACAAGGTGTTGAAAAAAAAAAAAAGCCAAATCTGGTAAGGTGGAGCAGTTGAAAGACCACAGAAAATAAGCAGAAGCAAACTGAAAGGCTAATTAGAAAAGCAAAGAGAAAATGCTGAATGCTAACTGCAGAAAAAAAAAATAGTTGAGATGATAATAATATCCTGTGAATATTCTCCAGCAAACTGAAAGGAAAAACAGATCCAAAAATCAGTGTAGTGTGGACAAAGGCACGGTGGATTTGCTCAGCAGGTTTTATTTTTGCCTGTGAATACACAGAGGCAGATGGGTGGATGGCTGGGCAGATGGAGAGCTGCTGAACAAAGGAGGAGGGATTTCCTTTCTGTGGCAACACGTGCAGCCTCACCTGAGGAGCTGACAAACACGACAGATATCACAATATCCAGCCCATAATCCTTCAACCTGGCCTGACTGGCAATAAGGGATAAAAAAAAAAAAAAAAAAAAAAAAAAAAAAAAAAAAAAAAAAAAAAAAAAAAAATCTGATTTCCAGTCAAACTTTAACGAAAACCAGAGCTATGGGTAGCATTGCTTGTGGCCACAAAATCCAGCAGGGTAGCCCAGAACTCTGAAAGAAAAGTGTGAGCAGAGGGAAGTGTGGATATATTCCAGGATACAAATATTAACTTAATCATGTCACTGATTCAGTCTCGTATCAATTACTCCTGGGACTGTCCTTGGGCCAGGGCTGTGGCACCACCAGTGCCTTTCTGACCTTAAATCTTTGGGGGTGAAGCACCAGAGATCTCCTGGCACAGGGTGGGCTGCAGTTCCCTACCCTGCAGCACAAATAAAAATAAAAGACAAGCTGCAGGTATTCCCTGTCTCTTTTTCCCTTCCAGAGGGAGTTCCAGCACTCCCCTCATGATTTAAAAATATCCCAGCTGTCTCCTGACTTCTTTTTCAAACTTGTAATTACTCCTAGCTGCTGTTTGCATAGCAAAGGTTGGGGTAACCCTACAGCCTGAGTTTGGCTGGTGATAACAAATGCACACACGAGCTGTTTTCTGCAGAAAGTGCCTATTTCTTTGCAGAAGTGAGTTTTTAATAGGCAGGATCACTGTGAATTCCCCCTGACACAGTGATTTTTGCTCCCCCTGCTGTCATGACAGCAGCAGATTAACCAACCCTTTTGCCCACTCAGACTCGTGTTGGTAATGTGGATGCACAGGATACTTTTGTTAAAATTGCAAACACTCACAGCAAAGGGAGGAGGGAAATGTGTAGAATTGAAATAAAAAAGCCAGCCTGGGAAATATTACACATCTTAGATCTGTGTGCTGAGTGAAAAATCAACAAGAATTGATCAGCTTGAAAGATTATTTGCTCCTTTAAAGGACTACTCCAAACAAGAGAAAGTTACTGAAAAAATAAATAAAGGGTTACATTGCTAAAGCTCTTTGTGTCTGAGAATGCTTAAATGCAGGCTGTGGAATTACTTAGAATTCCTGTGCTGAAATTATTAGTTAGACTGAGCCCCTTTCAGAGGTGTTACTGTAACAAGATATATATTTTTTTTTTTTGCTTTCCAAGAATCAAATCTTTTTTTCTTCAATATTAATTTATTTACCTGGTTCTGAAATGCCCATGGAGGTGCTTGCAAGGCTGTGGGGTGGCCCCAGTGTGGGAGGTGCAGCCTCTGCCCCACCTGCCCACCAGGAATGAAATTTTTGGGAGCTGAAGCCTCACTCTGCAAAGGGATTTTCATTTCCTGCCTTTAGATATCTTTTGCTGCAATCACCTGTGTCATTTAAAGAGTGGGGTATGCACTAAACATATAGATATTAATGATCTAAAGTTGTATTATATATAGGCAGTATGTTAGTTATTATATACAGTCATATACTGAATGTATGTACTAATGGATAATGTATATATATACACTACATATATATTCCATATATAACATGTATATTTAGTATATGCATTCTATATATACTATAAGTAATATATATATAGACATTATATAGTGTCTAGTGTACATATACACAAAAAATACTGTACATACTGTAACATAAATATTATATTTATTATACACACATTATATATATGCACTATATATAATATATAGTGTACAGTATATACGATGCATATATATAGTAGATACATTTTATAAGTTTGTATACTAATATACATTAGTAATAATAATAATAGTAATAATAATTATATGCATGGATATATACTATAGGTATGAAAACATATGGAATAGGTATGAAAAAAATGGAATAGATTATGTATATTTTTATATTTATCTATCTATCTATCTATCTATCTATCTTTTTTATATTTTTATATCTATCTATTTTTATATCTATCTATCTAGTCTATCATCTATCTATTTTTATATTTTTATATCTACCTATTTTTATATTTTTATATCTATCTATCTATCTATCTATCTATCTATCTATCTATCTATCTAATCTATCTATCTATCTATCTATCTGTATATATTGACATATTTATTTCTTTTTCAGCTGAAAAATCCTTATTCTCTTTGCACCCCAGTTTCCCCTGCTGGTGACTACCTGCCCCCTGATTTTTGGGGGTTATTTGGGTGTTGTCCTGAACTATTTTCCCAGTGCAGAGCATTCCCAGGACGTGGGGGACACAACCCCATTGTCCTGAGCAGTGAGCACCCGGGGCTGTGCCCAAGCCAGGAGCATCCCTGCTTCCAAGGGGTGACCCAGCCAGCCTGGCTGCCTCTGATTTCTCAATAAAAGCAGAAGTGAGGTTCTGGGAGGAGGCAGGAAGGTTTTTCTCTTTTTCTGCCGGGAAGTTCCGCCGGACACTGAGCGCTTTGTGCGGGCCCGGCCCGGCTGTCTGCCCGCTCCCTTAAGGGAACTTGACAGATCTTTAAAAAAAAAAAAAAAAAAAAAATCAATTTTAAGCTCACATGCCCCAGTGGGTGCCAAAGCCACTTCAGAGAGGCTGAGAGATGGCTGAGTCGACAGGATTTGACTTCCCGAGGTAGAAAGGTGACAAACTCCATCATGAGAAAGGGGCAGCTCGGGGCCTGCAAGGCCCAACCTGCTCCCAGGATCCGCGGCCCGGCGCCGTATTGAACCTATTTATCTCTTTCATGGGCCCAAGGTACCACGGGGAAAGAAAACTTGTTCAAAAAAACGCTGGCAGAATTCAAGGGTGTAAATGATGAATTACTTTTCATCAGCTGAAAGGAAACATACTCCGGAACAATACTGAAAGGGAGCAGGAGCATCTGACCTCCTGCTTCAGAGCAGCCAATATCTTCATTCAAGAAGACAACCATGAAATTACACAGAAAATGGGATTGTCATGAACAGCCCCTTGAAATCTCAGTATACAGTCATTACTGCATGGGAAAAAGCCTTCATCCACACATCATAACTTGTAACAGACAAGGGAGGGGGAATAAAAAAAAAAAAAACCCACCCTGAAAACCGGCCTTGGAGTTACCAGTAGGAATGTAGAAAATATTTGTTGATTCAAACTTTTACCCTCTGGTCTCCCAAATCACTGTAAACAGACATAACAACATTCTAACCCTGGTGTAAGCCCAGCTTTCTGACCACAGACAGCTCGCTGGAGCTTTGTGAATCAGTAAAAAGGAAGAGAGAGGGAAAGCCAGTCTGTCATTTTATTTATATTATCTGTCTTTGGTGATTGATTTATCATTTAAGTGCTTTGAGAAGAGAGTCCAGAAACTGTTGTCCAATTAGTGCTGCCCTCTGAAACCACGTACTATAAATATTCCTAATTATCAGAATTGCAAAACAATGTTCACCAGAGCTCCACAGTCAGGGTAACAACTGATTTTCTGGGTTTGCCTAGCAAAGTTTATAGTTATCCAAATTAGGCAGAGAATAAAAAGCAAACAAGAGGCTGTTGCTTTATGTGAGAATGAAACCAATCACAGAGAATGAGCAGCCAGGAATATGGGGATAAAAATAACACATTTAACTGTTTATTTCTTGATTCTTGCAGATTTCTACATTGACTTTAATTAAGCTAGCCCTGGGCTAGTGGGCATGAAGAGGGGTGGTTTTTTTTTACTCCACTTTTATTTTTTTAATTCCTCATTAGCCTGTGTTTTCCTTGGCTCTTGTGGCTTTAATGACTAGTCCCATTAAATAGGTCAATGGGCTGCTTTTATTTCAAGTTTTATATAGACTCATATTCCATTGAACCTTAAACATGGAACACCCAAAGCCTTTCTAGGCAAATTCCTACATTCCTGCAGATAAAGATGCATTTCTTTCTCTTTTCACTTCCCTCCACAGCAGCTGTTCTCTCACTTTGATGCAGCTGGGGAAAGATCTGAAAGGTTGGTACCATTCTGGGCCAGACTTTTTACCTGGGAAAAAGAACTAGTCTTGAGGTTTGAGAGTAGGGAGAGAGAAAAATCCTCTGAATTATTAATTTTTTTATTCATTATCAGGAGTGAAAATGATTTTTAAGTGACTTTGCCTGATGCCAGTCCAGAACTGAAATTTATGCTCCAGCATTGCCCACGAGACGCTCCCAGCTCTATTTCTGTGTTCTTCTGTAACCCTACAACATGATTTTCTGTGTGTAGGTTTTTTGGAAACTCCTTCTGGGTGTTCTGGATATTTAGGAAGCTGCTGCTCTTCTGGCTGGAGGTCTCCATGGAATTCCTCCATCTGAGACACAGAGCTGGTGCCATGGGTGAGGTTTCTCTGCTTGAAAATATTTCACACACAAGAGAGAATCAACATTGCTGACATCTCTAAATGCTTCCTGCTTGCCTGAACTGCTGCACCACAACCATATTAATCCAGAAAATGTCCTATACAGGGAATTGTAACTCTTCATCTTCTCCCAAGTCTTTGTCAGGCCCTTGAAATGCATTTTTTTCATGCAGTCTTTTAGCAAAGTAGCCCGTTCTAGCACTGAATTGGCAGCAGAAAATAACAAGTGTCACTAAAGCATCAGAGAAAAACCTGGCAGAAAGTTGCTTGGGAAAAAAACTGTGGGCTTCACTGGTTGCCACAGGTAGAAACACAGCACTGGTGCAGCAAATTAGGTGGTTATTAGCTACTTAAAGATTCACAAAAATGCACAACAGCCCTTCAGACACAATTTAAACCATTATTTTAAGTGCAAACTGGGCTGAAAATAATTGGATTCTTAGCTCATATCTCCTAAGCCTGCACTGAAGGCTTCTAACTGGAGAATGAATCAGCCCATTTGGAGTTGTGAGTACCAGTCTGGAGGTGTCTGAGTGTCTCTGCTGCCCCTGAAAGGAGCCCATGCAGACTTTCCTCCCCAGTCTGGAGACTTTCCTGCCCAGCCTCAAGCAAGGGGAGATGGATCTTATCATCAGGCTGCAATTTGTAGAGTAATTAGGACCTTGACTGTGACAACCTTTAGCCTGTCAGCAGTGGTGGTTTAGCTCATAGTTAAAATGACAGTGGAAACTCTATTGCAGCTACTCCAAATATACCCATATTTTAACTAGATGAGGTGATATGTGGGCTTGCAGTGATTTGTTTAGATATACAGGGGAGTGTCAATGGCTCTTTACACTGGGACTGAATCCATTGGATTGTCTGGAAGGTGATTGTGATTGCCTTTTCCTCCTTTAGAGCTGGATGTGATGAGAGCAGCTTTCCTGCAGTGGGAAAGCAGGGAATCCCCAAAGAGCAACCAAAGAGTGGCACAAACCTGTCACATGCTCTGTTCCACATCAAAAGATGCCTTTTATTCAGATTTAACAAATTAGGCAGGTAGGGCTAATCAAGCAATTTGACCACTGAACAATTTTTAATGCTCCAACAAACTGACCTCAAACTACACAAAAGCTGTGCAGCTGAAATTTAAACTCCTTTTATACACATGGATTTTTTTGCATCCCGCCTACGTTTCAGCACACTTTTAAGGAGTTGTCGTTATCCTAATTATAATTAAGCCACTTGAAATAAATTTGGAGATAGTAAACAGTGTAAAAATATCTAAATAGGGGAGCTGGTCCATTGATTTTATGGCTAAGTTATCACCTCATGTATAAATGCTACAATTGATAAACAATACCTTTAATTCAGCAGTCAAAATGATGCTATTAACTTGGAAAACTGATGAAAAAAAATGCTAATGTGAATACCTCTGTTTCTAAGCAGAATGACAAGAATCACTTCTCCATATGAGCCAATCCAAGGGCAGATTGAACTTTTGGCACACAAATCTGTGGTGCAGAGGAGGAATTTTTTTCTCTTTGGGAAATGCTCAGTTGTTCCTCCTGGAGCAGGGAGTTTTCTATCGAAATCACAATATCTAAAGTAATAACACCAGAGGCAATTAATGAGATTTCCAAGAGTGTCTGGGCCCTGGATGCCAATTGAGTTTCTAGGTGATTTTTAAATGATGTCTAGAACCCATCTGCATCCTTTGGCACCCACAGCCCTTCAAACTGTCGGGTTTAGATGCCTGCCTTGATTTGTGATGGATCTAGTCTGGAGCAAAACTAATCGTGACTGACAGCACAAAAAGACAGGTGCAGAATTGAAGCACAGGTCTGAAGCCTTGGTCTCATGGAGCTGATGGACTTTTAGTGCATTTTTAATGTTTCACTGTCACTGGCTCCTTAATTAAATAAAAATATTTTTAGATACAGCAGCAGAAATCAACTTCTTTGACTGATATGAATCCTGTTTACTCTCCAACTCTGAACTCAGCAGGTTAAGTAATTGGGAGACAGAAAAGTTCCTATATTTCTATTTCCAGCTGGTGGTACACAAAAGGCAGGAAGTTATCTCATTAATGGGGCACCAGCTTTATGCAAATTATAGTAACAAAAAGGCTTCCCTTCATACTTTTCATAAATTACCTAATAAAGTAGGAATAAATGGCCATATTCAAGAGCCTTTGTTGTATTTTTAGCACAAGACTCTTTCTGTTACTGCAAATATGACTAAATGCGCCTTGTTCAAAAGGGGTGTTTATGAAATAAGGCCACTCAAAAGCTTTTATTCCTTAACAGCCTTCAGTTACTTTTATGGCACAAAATTAACATAATTAGTCACAGAGAATAGATGACATAAGCAGCGTGCCATGCACAAAAGGGGAAACCAGTATCTAAGGAAGGTATTTTGAGAGATCAAAAATTTTCAAAGTGCTCAATACTAGAAGGTCCTTTTTATTTGTGCACAGCCTTAAGATACTTTCTTACTCCGTGAAATTCCCATAATGAGATGCAGCAGACAGATGACATTAGCGATGAGCCATTAGAAAGAGGTCAGTTTCCTCTGAAAGATAGTCACTGTTCCTGCTCGTCATTAATTTGCAGCTTCAAAGCAGCGAGCATATGATAGTCTGGCATGTTAAGCAAGTTGCAGTTATCTTTAAATAACCATTTTTTTCCAGTTATTAGAAGCTAAAGTTTTTAAACTTCTGACTGAAAGCAAAATTAAAGCACGCAGCAGTGTAAAAAGGCTAGGGAGAGATTAGAAAAAGGAAATCAAATGTGTTTTAGAAATGAAGTTAGCTTTTCCCCAGGGAAAGGCTGCCTTAACTTTTAGTCCGAGAATTTGGGGTTGCATATCGACCTCAGAGACTTGATTGCTTGCTGGTAAAGGAGAGAAACTCACTATTTTTTAGCTGTTATCTTCTTGTTGGTTAACATGGCCTGATGTAAAGGGCAGGAATGCACAAATATGGAAATAACATTTAACCAAAGGTACCCGAGGTTCTTGAACAAGGGGGGGAAGATAAACATATCTGCCGTGCTTGTGACTTGGTGGGAGCTTTGGTTGCATCTCTGCCTTGGCAGGGAAATATATTTGGATATTTGGAAAAGCTCAGGAGGCTCAGATCATGTATTTTCCATAAATGCTTAGGGAGCAAGCACAGGCAACTCCAACACGTGGCATGGAAATCTTGGTGCAAAAAATCTTGTCACGTCTCTAAATCGTGTCCCATGTCCCAATGGGCACTAACAAACCCTCTTGTTTGGGTGAATCACCTGATCACATTGAGGCATAAACCCCCTGAATTAAATTCTAATTTATAATAATGTTCATAGGGCCAATTAATACTTCTGATTCCCTCAAACCTATGTTGACTCCAGTAACTCTGGCACAGCATGAATCCACTGGCAATGCTCTCCTCTATTCAGCATTGTCCAGGCAGCAGGACCAATTCTTGGCTTGAAGCATCAGGATTGCTTAAACCAGAATCCTTCCAAGGCTTCACCCCTGACAGCCTCAGCATTAAGCATGAAGACCAGAAATGAAAGGTATTGTTGGTTGCACAGACTTCAGATTCTTGGGTTTTGTAATTTTCAGGACTTGTGTCTGCCATTATCAATTATTTCTGCCAATACCAGTCTACCAAAAGCAATTTTTGGTAGATGGATGGAAGATGGATATATAATATAATGGGTATAAATAAAGATGGATATATAATTTCAGGAAGATGGATACAAAGGGGATGAAGTGCAGATTAAAACTGAAAGCTACAAGTTATTTCCTGAGATTCTTGTAGTAAAAGGAAACCAATGGTAAGGAAAGGAATACAGGGAATGGAGATGATGGTAATTTCTATATGTCACATTCCAGAATGGATTATATCTGCTTTTACTAATAAGAATCTATAGAACAGAATGAGAGAATTATGAATTAGATGATCTTGTTAAGGTCTAGTTCAGTTTAATTAAAACACAAGCAATATATATGTGCATTTGTGCACACAAATTCTGGGTTATACATCACACACACACACAAACCAATACATAAAATACAGACACTCTTGTTCATTATGCCTAAAGTTTTGCTTTAAACACAGAGCTTTATACATTATTTTAAACACATTTTTAACACATGTTAATAATATTCATGCTGGTGCTTTGAAAAATCTGCGAGATGTGGTTAATGAAGAGAAACTGCAGCATAAATTGCATGTAAAATATGCAATCCACAACAACATATTTTTTCTCAAGCTGCAGTTTTTTACATTAAACATCTTTTAGCTTGTTTAAATTTATTCCCTATTGTTTATAAAGAGCATCATCAGCCACCACTGCTTGAAACAACTACAAGTAGTAAACCAGGCAATCTTCTTACTTTAATAAGATTCTTTGGTTAAAAATAGATTTTAAGTCTATCTCACATTAAAGGGTGTAAATCCTAATGAAATTGAACAAAATGTTTCTCATTTTCAAGCAATGTTTTCCATACAACCAAACACTCATTTTTTATTTTTCCCTGAAATTTCACCAAAGAAAATAGCCAGAGGGTTTTTTTTTCATTTTTATTCCTTTTGTATTTTACTCCCAACTCTTATTTTATAGACCTTCCTTTTATTTTTTCCCTTGAAATTCTGATTTTCTAGATATTTATCATTCCCACTCTTTTCTTTAAGTCTGTCTCCAATTTGTCCACACCTCCTTTTGACCTGGGTATTTAATGACTGCTTTTAGCACTATGGTTGGATCAAGTATTATCAAGACCAAGGAATGCAGGAGGATATTCCACATTATTTCCAGTTGTATCCATAACTTTCTGAGGTGTTTTGCATCCTTTTTCTACAGTACCACATCATTAAACATTCTGATTTTTGGAACTGTCCTACAGTGCTGTTGCCTTATCAGAACATCTCCAGTTCAGCATTTAACACCCTGGTAATTCCTAACTAACCATAAAAGGTGTATATTTCCTTTTTTAATTAAATGGGAATGTTAAGTCTTTTCTCCAATTTGACATGGCCTTTTGAATTTTAATGCTGCAATTTAATGTTCTGCTGTGCCCAGCTGTGGGTTCCTCAGCACAGGAAAGAGATGGATCTGCTGGAGAGGGTTCCAAGGAGGGACAAGGAGATGATGAGAGGGATGAAACCTCTCTGCTGAGGGAAGGATGGGATGGATAAATGGGATTTTGGGAAGGAATCCTTTCCTTTGAGGCACAAAGGATCCCTGGAAGTGTCCAAGGCCAGGCTGGACAGGCTTGGAGCAGCCTGGGACAGTGGAAGGGGTCCCTGATGGTTTAGGGGGAGTAAATGATCCTTTAGGCCCCTTCTAACTCACACCATCTGGTGATTCCATGTACTGGAATTCCACTCTGCTTGGCCAGTGGATGAGGAATTTTCAATTCCAGTTTTTACTTTGAGTATCCAGAAATCTGTTCAATCCTTCTCATCCACAAGAGATGAGATAGCACTCGGAAATCAATCCAGGCTTTTACAGCTTAAAAGATTAGCCTACCACAAGGAATTGTTTTGCTTTATTATTGTTGTTTTTATTAATAAAATTGCTGGAGATCCCAAGACTATAATTTATGTCAGAATCCTATTGTGGTAAAACCTCCAAAAACACACATGAAGACAGGGAACCTGACTCCAATAATTTGATGAAAAACTAGACACAATATTGAACTTGACAGGGAATGAGTGGTGACTTAGATTTGTAGATTATCCAGTCACTCATGTTATATTCATATCATGTATCAAGATTTCTATTCATTTTGTCAGGTCTCAATTATTTTAAGATATGTGCCAATAAATGAACATATTGTTATCTCTCAAGGAAGCTGATTTCTTACTGCCACCATGGAAGCCACAGATATGGAAAAATGGGAAAAATGGTTTGGGCCAGATGTGATGTAAGTATGGATGAGGGGAGGAGTGGCAGGGAGAGGATGGATGTCACCTGAGGGGTGGCATTGCTGAAGAAACAATGGAAAATAAAAAAGGAGAGGGGTAATACTCTGAGGGTAAAGATGAAAAAGGGTGTAAGGATAGGCAGCAAGGGATTGGCAGCACCCAGGGCTCATGCAGGTCCTACAGAAAAGGAGAAAGAAGCAATCCCATGGATGAGAATGTCACTGAAATTTCAATTGTACAGACTTGGAAGCTTGAAAATCCAAATTGGTAGAGAAGCATAAGCAACTTTATTTCTGTTGGTTTAACTCATGAAATTGTTGTTCAGTTCCATGTCTCTTTTAATACAAGCCATTGATTTTCCAAATCCATATCAAATTTATGTTTCACCCAAACCCCTCAGAGTTGGTGAAAGTGCAGAAGCCAAATGAACAATTTTAAATTTGAGTTGAGGCCTATTCAGGGTGAAATTTGACTGTGGTTTTGCATTACTTCTCTCAGCAATTCCCTGTTTGACCTGTGCTTGCTTTTCTTTCAGGTGTGAGCTTAATTGCATTGACAATACTCAGAGAAGAGACCAACTGCACCACCTTACTTAGCCACAGATTTTTTGGGTCTGAAAACTGCTCTCTTGTTGTGTTTGCTATTTCACTTGCTCACTTATTTGGAATCTTTAACATTTCTTGGGACATCCCTGAATCTTGCAGCTGTTAGCATAGAGTCATGGAATGATTTTTGGTCGGAAAAGACCTTAAACCTGCCATGGGCAGGAACATTTCCCTCTATGCCAGGTTGCTCCAGCCTGGCCTTGGACACTTCCAGGGATCCAGGGGCAGCCACAGCTTCTCTGGGCACCCTGTGCCAGGACCTCACCACCTTCACCAGGTAGAATTCATCCTAATAACCAGCCTAAACCTGCTCTTTGTCAATTTGAAGCCATTCTCCCTTTCCTGTCCCTCCATCTCTTGTGAATTTTCTCCCCACTTTTCTTTCAGGCTGTCCTCAGGTTCTGGGTGGCCACAATGAGGTCACCCCAAAACTTCTCTTTCCCAGGCTGAACATTCCCAGCTCTCCCAGCAGAGCTGCTCCATCCCTCTGCTCATCCTGGTGCCTCTCTGGATGTTCCAGCAGCTCCATGTCCCTCCTGTGCTGGGACACAAGAGCTGAATTACTGCTCAGCTCCACTCCAGCAAGGCAATCTGCTGCTCTCCAGTGATAGAGATACAGCTGATTTTAAGGTTGCAGCCACACCTTAGTTTCTACACCTCCCTCAGGATCACGTTTTAGCTGATTTGACCCTTTTTTACCATTTTTGGGTTACAAATTATTGCTTTGTGAAGGAAAGAAAAATAGGTTTTATTTGTTTTTTTGTTTTTTTTTCATCTCAGTTAGGGAAGGGAATGAGTGCTAAAAGCCTCAATTCATAAATAGGTGGAAAAAACTGTTCCTAAGTGTCCCAGCTTTGGGCTTTGGCTCATTAAAGCACATTGCTGTGAGCATGTTTATGTTTTAATGGCATCAATCACAACCTGAGCAGGTCAGAATTCCATGTTTCCCCCACTCATGGTGGAGTTTGGTGCCAGAGCAGAAAACAGAGGAATTGGAAGAAGGATCCTATTAATGGTGGCTGCTCTAACGCAAAACCGGGTTTCATTTTTAGATTTCTATTTTCTACTTTAATTATATAAATCTGAACATACTTTGGAGATTATGAAATAAGAGCTGGGAAGCCAGTTATTTTTCATCATTTATTTTTAAAGCAAATTTATCTTTGAATTGTCATCTGTTAAAATTCCTGAGAAGCAGACCACAAATGAGTACAATATGAACACGATTTTCCATGCCAGCCCAATTCAAGTAAAAGATGTAAAGATTTTTTTTTTTTTTTTTTTTAGGTTTTCCTTTGAACAACTCAGCTGAACACAAAGTGTGACCAGTTTCACCTCAGCAAACCTTGGGTCCCATTCCAATGTGCACACTTGCACATGTGCATACAAATAATACCAAACTAAGCCATGTATTGGCAATATAAACTCAATTAAATCTTCAATTTAATGGATTCTGAAACCTTAAAATATTCTGCAAAGTAATCAGCAATGGGAACACAGGAAAGAGCTAAAAAATGCTGTCTTGGAAATGAGACAAAGGAGGATCCTAAAGTGCTTCCTTTCCTGTTTGGTTGTGGTATAACATGAAATGTCTTGATAAGAAAATTCAAAATTTCCATATTTTGAATTTGTAAGAATTTTGTTTTCTGGTATTTTCTAGGTACTTTTTGTTTGTTGTTTGTTTGTTTGTTGTTTGTTTGTTTTGTCCTCTCAAATTCTGGTCATTAACATATCACAATTTATCAAGTCCTGGCTGTCCTATGTGGACAAGTCCTTTGTTCTGAAGGTGCTGAAAACAGAAAAGTTAGGAAATTCCATCCTCAAAACTGGTTCCTTAACTAGAAACTCGATGGATGCCTTGGTTAAGAATGGAAATGTTTGTCTTCACTTGTTATTCACTTTATTCTGCTGAAGAACTTTGGAGCCTCTTTTAGCCAAGGTTTATAATGTCCAGGCTTTGGTTATGAACACAACCACGAGGCTCTTTTCCTACACAGATTGTCAGTAATATCTGTGTAAAATATCTATTTTTATTAATCATTTTTGCATTAATAAGGCAAACCTAGAAGTATCTCACCTGGCCAAAGATCCTCAAATGTAAGTTCAGTATCCTGGAATTTTGCTTGACCCAGACAAAGCGTTTCCTCATCTTTGGATCTGCTTTAACCTAATTCTGTGCAATAATTTGATCTTTCTAGTCAAGTGTGTCTTCTCCAAGGATACTTTGCTACTTTTCAGGCCATTTAAAGTGCTTTTTCTTTCTCTCTGACAGAGGAAGAATGATTGTAACTATAAAGTATATCCTCATTCTTCCTTTGAAACTTGCAAATTTGGCATCTAAACTATGCCAGAAATGATTGCTTTTGGGGGCTTTGGTGAAGGATTCTGACTGTGACATAAAGAGGAAGGAATATAAGTAAAACAAACATTCATCACTCTGCAATTTGCATACCATGTTCAGCTCAGCTATGATTTAAACCAGCACATAAAGCCCCAAAATTGGTCTTTGAACAGCAAAGTTGAGCCTAACTGCAGTAATGCTGCAAGCATTGTTAGGATATATTGGAACAAAAGAACTTAACATTCATTCTTGGCTTCTCTTTCAAATTTATTAACTTCTTGGTATATTTTTGCATGAACTCTGGTGGACTGAGCCATCCATATCGATCTCCAAAGGGTCACAGTGACAACTCAGTGCTTTGAAAAAGTTGCAGTGTTTATTTAGTTGCTGTTGTCGTGCTTTGGATTCTCTTCTGCTAAATATCTTCCCTTGAAGCCAGAATCCACATTTTCAGGTCTCCATCTAACCAACCTTTTGGGACAAACTAAAGTTCCTGAAAGCTTAAGCCCAACATGCTGCAGCACAATTATGAATTGAACAGGGAAAGGAAATTGGAAAGAGCAGCTGAGGATATTTTACTCTTATGAATTAGTACACAAATACAGATTTATAGCCTGCATGTGTGTTTTGTTTTTGCTGATGGCTGTAACTAAGGACACCTGTAAGTCAGGGGGAGAGAATGAAAACTAAAGGGAGGAAAAATGTAATGATATGCAGCATTTCAGAGCTGATTTGGAGTCTGTCATGTGAGCCTAAAAAACTTGTTTTTCTTCTTCTGGAAAACCTGTAAGCTTAGCTGGTGTGCCTCAGTGTAAAGTATGAAATATAATGATTTTTTAAAAGATTCTTACAGCGTTTCCAAAGGAAATGTTGAGCTAAGTGTAGAATTTGTGGGATCAGTTAGCTTATAAATAATGATCCTTTATGCTGGCATTGGGAAATCCACGTTCCCACAGCTAGTTCAATAAAGCAATTAATATCAATGAATGCTGAAGAAAGCAAATCTCCGTTCACTTTTGTCTGGATTAGTTAACACAAGAAAAATCCCATCCCTCTCCTGGAGTATTTAACCTTCTCCTAGGAAGACATGCTAATGAAAGGTAAATAAAATGTGCTGCTTGACATGTGTTTGCTATTCCTTTCTTTTCCTCATGTCACACACTTTCCCTCTTACAAGACAATCCGCTTTTTTTTTTTTTTTTTTTTTTCTGGAAATCTTCACTGTGGTTATTCTGTTTCATGCATCCCTCTGTGCCAAACCTGTCTTGTCATTCTCCCTCGGCGCTCCTGCTGGTGTTTCTAGGCTATTCCTGCTCAGCTGAATTTCATTAAAGAGGGACTTCACCTCCAGAACTCACAGATAATGTGTCTCAGGCACACACAGAGCTGAAATCTGCCACGTAGAGAATTCCTGATTCACTTGGCACTGCTCTCAATCCAGGGGCAAGTGCTTCTCCTCATTCAGGGCATATTTCTGTATCCTACATAAAATTGTCCACTCAAGGAGGAGGAAGGTCTGTCGAGGGAATGGGTGTGGTTTCACTGACCTCATCCCACAGCCACGAATTTGTGTGTTCAGGCTTTGGAGATCAACATTTTTGATAAAACAGAGTCGTAAAACCGCCCTGAACTTTCCCTGTGTTTGGCTCTGTTATCTGAGATTTCACACACAAGCAGCAAAGAGGAAAAAAAGAAAAAAGAGCTTAAAATATTTTTATCTTGGAGCAGCCAAGAAGTGTGGTAATAAGGTAAAGGTTGAGAAGCATTGTTGGCATATGAAATCTCCTCCTTCCCCTGGATTTATAACACACCCAGTTTAGCAAGAACTGGCTCTGCTGAGCATTTTCTGACAGTGTTGGGATAATATATTGCAAAGGCAGAGTGGCCAAGTCTCACACCTGAGCAGTAAGACACACTTCATCCTGCCCATGGAGAAACCTAAATCAAGCTTTAACACTACTACAATGCAATTACTCCTCTCCTAGGAGCTCCAACTGTTCAGGGCTGAGGTATAAAACTTGTGATTTTGGTATACTGGAGAGTTTATTAACCCCTTAAGTATTTCTATGGCCTCTGCTTTTGGAGGGATAGGCTTTTAAAGTTTACTAGATGCATTTCAAAGGGAAGTAATAGAGTGTGATGCCATGGGTGTGAGGCCAAAGCAGCTTTGCAATGGAGTTTAATTTTTTTAAAAAGTAAATAAAACAATATGTGGAGCTTTGGATTGCTTTTCCCGCCATCAGCGTGTGCTGTGAGACCTCCCTCATGCTTCAATAAGGAATTTTGTTTAATGAGGAAATAGATTTTCCACGTTTGGGAGATTCTGTGGAAGGCTGGGGTTGCTCTTTTGCAGAATCACAGAATCATTAAGGTTGGGAAACACCTTCCAGATCGTCAGTTCTAAGCTGTGACAGGGAACTGAGTGCCACGTCCTGTCATTCCTTGAACACCTCCAGGGATGGGGACTCCACCACATTTTCCATTTTGCATTCCGATTTTCATATGTGAAACTCTGTATCTTGCCACAATCACTTCTCCTTTCTCCTTGCTGCTATTAAAGAAAAAACCCATATTTTTATTAAAAAGCCTATGCTAAAGATACACAAACAGAAGGAAAATTTTGGGGTGAGATGTGGCAGAGTCTCACAAGAAAGGAGCATGGAGTATGAACATGCAATGCTGCTACTTTTGCATGCTGCCTTTTGCTTCACATATACTCTCTTTCAAGAGATCATGTTTCACTCCACACATATTCCAGAATCTCTCTCTCTCTAGCTCTTATCATGACTTTAATTGTTCATTTCCATTCCATACTCTGTGTTGTGTTACTTTTCTCATGTACCCTTTGATACCTCCAGTGAAAGCAGAAGAGAAAAAACAGAGACACCAAGTTCAAGCCTCATGTTCCATTTATTATTATGACTGTGGGAAGTTTAACTTGAAAAAGCGAATTTTATCGGGAGATAAGAAATGGAAAGAGACATAATAAGGCAAGAGTTACATAGAAAAATGCATAATGCTCTTGTAGTTTTGGGTATCATTCTCATGAAGACTGATAAAACTGCTCAAAAATTTTATTATTTTATTTCTTTATAAAATTGGTGGGGTTTTTTGTTTGTTTGCTTTTTTGAGTGATTTTTGTTTTTTACAAAATTAATATTGCAGAGTAGGGAACACAAGATTAAAACCCCCACAATATTTGCTTCTGATTTGGTCAAACCCAATAAAAATTTCTGTCTGTCATCATGAACAGGAATATTTCATTTCATATCAGTTGACAGTCATATGTGCTGGCTTATGGTGCTCCTTTTACTGACTTGTAGCTGAAGATCCTCAGCCTTCCCTTTCCTGGTAAAAGGTACAATTTGATGTTGGGTTATAACTTTTTATGATGAGTTATTCTAATACAGAATGGAGGTTCTGTTATTTCAGTGGTGTCTGATATGTTGGTCTGCAGGAAAAAGCTGGGTTGTGAAACTGCCATCAGATTTTTGGTGATTTTCTCCTGACAGCTCCAGGGAGGGGTTTTATGTGCCCTCTCCTTTCCTGCTGCACAGAGAATTAAACACATTCTTCTCCCACATGGTGTGTCCTCCCTGGCATGGCCAGGTGAGTAAGAGCACCAGCTCTGGACAGGTAATTCCATGTGGTCTCTAAGAACTCAGCTGAGGTATCATTTAGGAACTGGCTGATTATTTGCATCTTTTGAGCCACATCTGACAGCACTGATGATTTAGGGCATGCAAGAAGTGTTGGATAAGGCTTGAGGTTCTCCTTTTGCAAATTGGGTGTAACCTCCTTGATACTCCACAGGACAGTGAAGGGTATGAATATAGCTCAGTTTGCCAGTTCTTGCCTTGGGACATTCTCAAAAAATATTCTTATTTGTTTTAGCCAGCAGGCATCTGCATTTCCAACCCTGTTGGATATCAGGGAACAGGTTTGGCTGGAGTGCAGACAGAAACAAACACCATGTACCATTTTCCCCTTGCCCTGTGACAGCCCTGGTGAAAACTGCAGCTCCTGCCTTATGGAATGAGCTTCATCTCAAGAAGAAAAGAACAAGAAAAACTTTTAAAATTGCCTAGTACTGTAAAAAAAAAAGTATCCTGCTGCACTAAACATATTTTTAAAGATTCATTTATGCTGATTTCAGATAAAAATGTGCCAGTAGAAGTAAAATAACCTCCTGCAGATAATACAGGTAGCCACAAACTTTGGCTGTCCTCTAATTCCCAAACACTTATCCCCACATACACTTCCTGTTCCCTGACTCTCATCAGCTGGAAAAGTCATTATCTGCAGGGAGAGCTTTGCATCTGTCAGCTGGGAAAGTGATTACTTAAATTGATAGCAATAGCAGTTGTTTTAGTTTGAAATGGCCGTTTCAAACATTCATTTTTATTTTTCTGTTTTGTTTTTTGTTTTTTTTTTTTTTTTTTTTGTGGGAGAGGGGGAAGTTTTCATCATTATTTGGTCATTTTATTGTTGTGAGCATCAAAGAATTAAACAGCATGAACACCTCAGCTTCTTGCTGACACTTGGATGGGCAAACTTTGGAGATCAACTGGCCCAGACAAAATAGGTGGGAATGACTTTTGGAGAGTGTTCTTTGGACTTGAGCAATCACACTAATAACAGAAAGAGGTTTTTTGCTGCCCTTTCCTTTGTGCCTCCTCTTTGTCTCTTCTCCTGACATATAGGTGGAAATCAAATACCATCCTGGGGGCCCTCTCCTTGTCCTTTAAATACCTCAGAGTCAAAACTGGTAAGAACTGGGAGCACCCTAATTAAGTGGAGTTGATTGCAAATTGATGTTTCCTTAGAGGAATTGAAGCCACCTCCCCCCCTCACCCAAATCATCTTTTCAGTTCTGTGAATTGCCTTTAATTGCTACGAAGGACATCATAAATATCTGGTTCTTCCAAAAAGTTATTGCTCAAAGTCTCAAAGTTTTCTTTAAAAATGTAGGCCAGCCCCAAAATGCTCAAAAGTGTGACTTCACTGAATGCTCTTAACATCCATATTTAGTTCCCAAATAAGTAGCCTAATTTTCTGTAACACTGTGCAATCAGTAAGTCTCATTGACCTCACTGAGTGTCTGCCTTCTCAGCAATTCCAAAAAAGAAAGCAATTTATTCAGAAGTCAAATATACTCAGAGAGTCTTCACTTGCTCATATTTTCTCAAGAATGTATTTTTTAAAAATGTATTGAACTTTCGCTGTTCATGTGTTCTTTGAGGGGCAGAGGCAGGATGAATTATTTTTATGTGTTTATCTTCAGATACTTTTATATTATTTTATTCTAAAAGGATATTAATATTTTATTAGATTTGAATAACATGAGAAGATTGAGATGTCTTGGGCTGTGTCAGAAATAAAATAACAGTTGTCTCCACTGTCCTGTTGTGGATTTGGCTTGGGAAATGCTGTATGTGGAAATTTCCATCCTCTTATTTCAAATGGTTTCAGAATTCAAATGATGGGGCAACCTGGTTTTGGACTCCAATGTTGTCTGAATGTCTGATCCTTTGAGTTTTGTTATTTTGACTCTTATCTCCCATATTTTTATAACCTGAATAACTTGTTGTCAGTTCATTATTGAATGAACCATTTATTATCCTGAGACCTGCTATACAAACACAGTTAACAGTCCTGTTATTTATCCTGTGAAATATCACAAACTGTTATGAGTATTTTATTAAACATGAGGCATCCCAATAAATCTCATGATGGATCTAATTCGTAACAAAAAATGAACCGTGCAAAGTTCAGAATATATTCCTGTAATACTTTTTCCAGACAGGAGACCTGAATTTTAACTCCCCCTGGCACTCAGAGGGTGACAAACTTATCTGGTATTTAAACTTTTGTGCTGGGGTCTTTTTTTCTCTAATACTTGTCAAACTTCACACTTAATGAGCCCTCCCTCCCTCCTATATTTCTTGTACAGATCTGTTTAAGGTATTTTTTTTCCATTAGAACCATGGTGATTTTTCATTAAAACAATGAAGAAAAGCTTTTCAAAAATGAACAGCCCAGGCTCAGAGCCAGCACTGGTGGAACTCATGAAAGATGATGGTGCAGACTGGAAGTTTCTCTGTCCTGGTGCTCATTTTACATTTCCAGTGTCTTCTTCTGTCTCCTCTCACACATCTCTCCAAGTTTCAACTGTTTCACTGGGAAAATCATTCAACACCTTCAACATACACTGAACCAACCAGGACTTCCTCCCATTTTGGCTGATTTTTATTTGTATACAATTACCCACTAAATGCTGAGACACATATTTAGTTTTGCTCTGATTGTTTCTTTCTTACTGCAAGTATTTTTATGACAACAGGAGTGGAAAATTCTGATGTGCTGCTGTAAATTTCCCTAATGAGTCTCCTCTTCTACAGCCTTACATCTTTCCCTTGTTTCCCTTTCCCAAAGATTACAGGATGACACCAAGGCAGGACACTTAAGTTTGTGTCCTCTTTGCACAGATTTCCTTGAGTGTGAGAGCTGGAAGAGCTGGAGAACATGGAACATGGAAAATCACATCATCATGAAATACCTGACTTAACACCTAGACTTGGCTGCAGAAACCAGTCTGTCAATCATCCCTGAATGTGCTGCTTTTAAAACCTCCTTTTATCTTGTTTTGAGATATCAGATGATAACAGCAACCATAAATATAATTTCCTAGCTTTTATTCTCTTTCTTCTTGTGAATGTGGATTTGAGTTTTATGCTTTAATAAAAATCCTTTCTTTCCTTTTACTCTTCTTGAAGTGTTAGAGAAGAAGTTAGAGGGTAAGTAGTTTTTCATATACCACAAGGAAAACTTAATTTTGCCACTTTAAATGTATACATTTTGTATCACCTAAGCTTCTGATAGCTAACAACCTGAACAGTGATAGCAGTCTGACTGAGGATTAATTAAAGGTATCACATATAGCTACTTTAAATTGAAGGACAGAAAGCAAACAGATGTTCCTACCTCGACAGTTTTGACAAGTGGTAAAGTGGAAAAATGGACAAAAAAGAGTTTCTTTTTCATATATACCTGGATTTCAACACTTAACAATTTATCTGTATGACTTAAACCCACATTCAAGTCTGTCCTCTGCCATTTGTGAGCCTCTGCTTTAGTCCAGGACTGCAGAGATGCTCAGGGAGGGCAGGGCCAGGCATTTGGATGGAGAAGGCATGGAAGGCATGGAAAGTGCTGTGCAGTGAACTGATTACAGCATCTCGTACATTTTCTGATTAATAAGACAAAATTTAGTTGCCCAAACAAAAATCACTCCTGACCAGACAAAAGAACAACACGAGATTGTTCCTTCTATCAGTTAAATACAAATTGCTCTGTGATCACTGAGAGTTTGCAGAAGATAACTCCTGTTCCATTGGCATTGCTGCTCTTGGCATCTCACCATGAAATGCAGTCCTGGACTCAGGCCAGATTAAACAGCTGAGTAGCTCTGCCTTTAGATCCAGAGGCACAGGAGAGCAGGAAAATAATTCTCCAATGTCAAAATCTATTTTCTTACTTTTAGCAGTAGCTAACGTTTTGTGATATATATACACAAGCCCATATAATGAAACAGTTTGTTTTATGAGGCTACAAGGACATATGTGGGAAAGAAATACGATGCATTTTAAAAATTTGTGGCAATGGAGATTATTCATACTTGATGTGGTGTTTGGAGTTAATATTTGTAATCTTTGTTGCTGTTGTGCTGTGCAAAATGAGCATTGGTGTTGGATCAGAGACATCAACTGACTCCCAGAATTTCTGATTTTCATCATCTCTAGTTCTGCCACAAGAAGGCTGAGGGAGTTGAGAGTTTTTTCTGGGTTTTGGGGAGGTAGTTTGAAACACTTCTTGCCTTGATGTTTTGCAGTATAATTGAGGGAGGTTCAAAAGATTAAGGGACTTGGTAAAGCTCTCAGTGCAATGATTTGCCAACAAATTTTCCAAAACCTTCATTTTGCACTGATTGTGGCCCTATAGAAAATAGACTTTTTTAAAAATTTCAAATTAGTTGAGAAGCAAGGTGAGGTTTTTATTGAATCAGGCTAAAACTTTGGGACTTTTTCACGCTTCCCTTAGTTTTTGGTTTTCCTTTGGAGCAGCAGATATTGCTCAGGTGCAAGAAGGTTGCCAGGGCCATACAGACATACAAAACTTTGAAGATTCCTCCCTACCTCATTTTCTGGGGTGAACTGGGGTACCCATGAGCTGTACCTGAACATTCAGAAGGTCTGAGTTTCTCATGGCTGGGAAAACCTGGCTACAGGAGCATCTGAGCTAAATTCTCAATGACAAATCAAATGGAGAGAAATGTTGTCTGGTGTGCTAAAATAATGCAGGCATCCAGTAATGCCTGGTAAGTCATGCAATGCATTAAAACCCTACAAAGAGAATCAAGACAGATATAAAATAATTGGGAGGTTTTCTTTTTTCCAGTGAAGATCATCAGTGTACAGTAAGTCTCTTAAAGACCAGTGTTTAAATTATTAAGGCTGCCAGTTTAATGAAAAAGTAACAGCTCAATTCAATAATTCATGACAACAATTTGAGGCAAAGCACACAAAATATTTTTAGCATGTGTCTCAAGAGCAGTTAGACACAGGATCAAAATATGCAGTGTTACACACAGTATGTTCTTATCTCTTAGGTCTGGTAGAGGGAATAAACATTTTTTCCTGATGAGAAAATCAAAGTTTTGTGCCATTTCAGTGAAGTCAAGTTGACACCTGCAGAGAAGCAAGTCATGACATTTTAGCTGACTGGGTTTTTTCCCCCCCTCCAGTTGTGGCTTTTTGCTTCAGTTTATTTACCCTGACAGAAAAAAGAAAAATGTTGAGATGAGGATTTGGCATCTTTTCTAATAATTCTTCTTCCTTTTTTTTTTTTTTTTTTTTTTTTTTTTTTTCCCTCTTCATTAAATAAGTAGCTTATACATTCTGGGCTGGGACAGTTCTACTGAGGAAAAAAAACACTTGAATATATTAACATTGAAATAGTGTCCATCCTTTCTTGTTGCCCCTCCACCCCCAGATTGCTCAAACATTGCTATATTTATCGAGATAATAACCTTCAGATTTCATAATAAGAGATCTATTTTCATGTCCTTGTGGCATAGACCTGCCTGACTGAGCCAGGAAGATCCTTAAAAAAAATATGAATTTAGGATCAATAATATTTACAGCTCCATTTATAAAGCTGAAGTCAAAGGCATGGATAATGCAGAATTTATTAAGGGAAATTACTCTGGGGATTTTGTTTACTGGCCTCTAATCCTACCTCGACTTTTTAGCATCTCATTTTGTCAGGAAAACATAAGTTGCAGGTGTTCATAAATGTAAACTGGCACATAAAGGAGCTCACAAATTATCTTTTGTGACCTAATATTGCAGTATAGGGTACTCTTCAATGGTTTCCTTCCTGGCTGAATCTTATTTTTGTTAACTCTGGGTGCCATTAAAGACTATGATAAAGTTATTGTAATGGAATTGAAATACATTTTATTACACCAATATAAGTTCCATTTACTGTGCAATATGACAGTGCTTAATAATTTTATATTACAAGCATAATTATGACATCAAATTAGCAATTTTCATGAAGTACTTGCATTAGACACTCATATGATACAATGCAGTGTATTTTAATCCTCTGAGGTGCCTGAAAACACATGTTTTAGCAGGGAAAAAGCAGAAATGGAAAAGGAAGCACCTCATAACTCCTTTGAGCAATTTCCTAAGGATATTTACCTTCCATTGGGGTACAGGTATTATCAAGATTGTTTTTAGATTCCAATACACTGTTGACAAAGCCGGAAAGTTACTGAAGTCTAAAAACTGTGATAAATCTTCCTTTTTGTTGATCATGTTGAAGGTCCCCAAGGAACTGCCTCGTTCTTCTGAGCAGCCTCTTAATTTGACTAATTCCACTGGACCTGTAAGGCTGCTCCTGATGGATTGGGTGGTGGGGAAGGATTAGAAACTCCAGTTCAGAGTCTGAAATTGGTGGAGCTGCAGAAGCCCCTTGGAAAAAGGGATTGATCTGTGTCCCACAGGAATGGAATTCCCTCCAAGGTAGAGCACAGCAGACTTGGCAGTGCTGAGCCACACCGGTTCCAGGCAGGGACTCAACATTTGTATCCAAGTGATGTCACTGTGGAATCTTTGGGTTTTTTTCCCCCCTCTCCTTGGGGTATTCTCATGGAATGAATTTTCTATTCAGGTGCTGAAAACTTTTGCAATGCAAATTCATCTGAGGGTTTGGCTTTTTTTCTGCTGAAATAAATGACAGAATCCGATGAAGGTTCACGAGCATCTTAATAAACCTTTGAGAGTCTGCCTTAAATACCAGTTTTCTATACCAGAAAGCTCATCAATATCTAGACAGCCATGCAAACAGCGAGGAGGCCAGTCCATTAATGAAATGTTAATGACTGAATTAGACCTGTAATAACAGAAGTAGAATGCACTGCTGTGAGTCCATTAACATCAGCAGACCCTGCTGGGAAACAAGTAAACACAACATACAAAGGGAAAACTTGGGCTAATAAACAGTTTTTGTGCAGTAAAGGTGCTCAGAAGCTCAAGCTGTAAATCCCATTCATTGCTATTCTAGTGGGGATTTTTTTGGAAAAGTTTATCCAAGTGACATACCAAATATATATTTCCCAGTGACATAAAAAATATGTTCAACAGCAAAGCCCTTACCCCAAAAATTAGCCATAGACTGATGCCATATATCCTGACAAACATTCCTATTGTGATATGTTGTAAGAGTAAGCAGTTCAATGGAAATTGCAGCTTCATCCTTGTCTTTGGGAAGAATTCCTTCCCTGTAAGGGCAGTGAGGCCCTGGCACAGGGTGCCCAGAGAAGCTGTGGCTGCCCCTGGCTCCCTGGAAGTTTTCCTGGCCATGTTTGATAGGGCTTGGAACAGCTTGGGATAGTGGATGAGGTGGAACTGGATAATCTTTGATGTCCCTTCCAACCAAACCATGCACATCCCTTCCTGCAGGCAGCCCAGGTGGGAAGCAGGCAGCAGCACAGATGATGGATGGCTGACCCAAGTGAAATGCAGTTTATGGGCTCTCACTAAGGCCCTCGTGGCCATCACAGAAACTACCACTGTTGGCACTAATTAGGAGCGCTGTTAAAATTTTATTTTGTGCCTTAAAAGTTGATTGTGCTTTGCAGAAGGTGTTAAACCCCAGCAAAGGGATGGGAAATACAACTCTGCCAGCAGCTTCATGGGTGACCTTGTAACCTTCCATGTGAGAGTTCTTGCCTTGGGATATAGGAATTAATGACTTGACTTTTTGGAATGAGAGCTTCTTCTTTCCTCTTCCATAATATATATAATTTTTTTTTTCTTTCCAATAAAAGTGATGTAAAAATAGTTGAGTTTTCTTCTGATCATGAAAACCTCAGCAATTCCCTTACACAGGGGCTGAAGTAGGATAAGCCAACATGTCTGGATCTTATCTAAATGTCTTCCTTCTTGGCAAGATTTAGACATTTATATGAAGCTAAATATCCTCTTTCTGCTCCTGGAAAGCTCAGTGTATCTCCCCAGGGGCTGCTTGCCTCTCCCACCTTGCCCTCACCTGTGTGCAGGGGGTTGATTTGTATTTTACTCTGTAGTAATACAAGTATTTTCCCTGAATTTGGCAATGCCATTAAAAAAAATCCCTTTTTTATGCTGTTTCCAAGGAGGACTTGCTGCACTAAGGACAGCTGGCTCTGGTGGTCAGATCCTGTTATAACCACTCAAATTTAAATTTGGGCAACTCTCTGAGAGTCTGAGTTCATGGTGTCCTTCTGGTTTTATGGCCCTGTCTTTGTTTCCTGGGATAACACTGAAGGACTGTATAGAGGAAATGAATTTAATTAGAAAGAATGCAATGATCTGATTATGTGCATTGAAGAAATAAATACAATATCTGAATACTGAAAGAAATGGTAGAATTAACTGTAAATGATATGAACCACTCACTACCCTTTCCCTCTGGACAAAAGAACTGAGCTAAGCTGCACTTTTGAACCACCTTGCCAAATAAAAGTAACAGCTTTTTCTTTTTAGAAAAAGCAAATTTTGATATGACAATTTGAGCACCTTGCACTCTGTATAGTTGACTTGTCAGCAGAACAGTTTTTGCCATTTTCACTTGTGTCCTGAAGCACTTGTCATCTTTCTTGCAATACAAAGTTTTAAAAGTTATTACTAATACAGGATGGTGCATGGAATGCTTTGCCTGTGTGAAGGGTCTGGGCAAAGTGAGGAACTTTCAAAACAAACTTAAGTAATATTTTTTTGCTTTGTTATCCTCAACTGAGTCACGCCAATTTCAAATTAGATGTGATACAGAAGAAATAACAACACAGATGTAAAGTAATGTAACAGGCTAAAAGAAATAATTAGGAAAAATTTTGTAGCTACTAGAGATGAGTTAAAGATCTATTTATGTTTTCCTGTAGACATAATGAAAAACCTGTTCTCTTGAGAAGGGCTGTGGCCAGCTGCTGGAAGTGAGGACAGAGGTTTAAAAACTAGGTGGAGGGAAGGGAGGGGACATGGAAAGCAGAATTTTTTGAAATAGAGAGAGGTGTTTGAGAAGCAAGATCTGGAATGGAACAAGTATCAATAATCCTGAATGCAGTGTGGGAAAGGCAGAAGGAGATCAGCAAAACAGGGAAAATGTGGAGAGGCTTCCTTGGCTTTTCAAGGATCATCAGCTCCATGGCTGCAGTTTCATCCAGAATGTTGTAGACATTGGGGTGACCAGATTTCCAGAACCACTGGAAACCTCTGGAACAAGAGGTTTAATCTTTGGGTGCAGATAGAAATGACTTTAGGAAGGCACGTGGGAATTCAGGGCCCCAGCACCCAGGGGCTCCCGGCTCTGCTGAAACATCTCGCTGCTTCTCTCACCCCTAAAGAGCTGGCTTAATTTTCTAAAACCACCTGCAGCTAAGGGTTATTGAGTCAATATAAAGAATAGATTGCAGCCTGTTTAGAATAAAATTGCATTAAGGTTTCCTTCTTCCTTTTGTCCAGGAATTCCTTGATGCTGCTGGAAGCCTCCCTGGTAAACCAGCCTGACCTGAAACCCTCACTGAGTGAAAACATTTGCTTTTTGCCCACTTTTTACAAACTTTAGAGGTTAGAATGATTTCAGCAGATGCATTTATTTCCCTGATTTTGCTGCCTGGTGTCACACAGTGAGGTTTTCTGAGGTATTAACTATCACTTTAAATTCTTCTCGCTTTGAGTCATCCCATCCCGTATATAATTTGAACAGGTTTTTGTATAATTATTTCTCTCAATAATTACCATTATACAATTGCTATAGCTGCCAGTTTTGTTTTTCTCTCCTGCCAGAGAACAGCAGAAATGTATTACAAGTTAGTGTAACTTATGATCTTGGATTCATGTTTAAAATGCATGGAATATTTTTCATCTTCTGTTTGAGGCAATACCTCATCTGGGATCATATCTCACAGTGTAAGTTTACACTGAGTAAATGGATGCCATGTACTGCAAAGGAGGATCATCTACAATGAAAAAGAAAAGGATGCAAAATATAAATGAAATCTAAATTTTTAAGGCATTGGTGAATATTAATGGCTACAAGTACTGACCTGGCAGATCTGGAGAGTAATGCAGAGAGGTTTGTGTATGGTCTCCTTTTCCCTCCTAAATAAATTGGATCTGGCCATCATTACAGCCCTTTGTTGTTGCCTTTTGATGAGGATTCTAGGAAATTGGTTTGCTGGCATGCATGTTTTACTGGCAGGGAGAGCAAACTGGAATTCACAGGCACAAGTGCTCCTGGTGGATATCTAATTCCAGAAGTTGTGCTCTCCAACAGAAAATTCCATAGCTTTGAGTTTTACCCCTGGGGTAGGAGGGAATAGGTACAGTAGGATGGAGGAAAGCCTCCAGACTCATAAAGTTTGGGAGAAGATAATTTTTGGTACCTAATCCACCTGTAAAAAGCCAATGCTCAGTTGGAGACACAGAAGACAGGAGGGCAACCCTGTAAGGAACAGTGAAAAAACAAAATGATGGCTCATTGTTCTAAATGAATTCATGATGCTTTTTAAAAACTGATTTATGGCTATCTCCTGACAAGGGTAATTAGAGATAAAACAGTTTTATCTCATGAGTCATGCTGAAATTTTCTTTCAGCGACACTTAAAATTGGAATGCAAAACAAATGACAGAGAAAGGAAAAAAAAATCCCAGAGAATATTTGGAGTATGTAGGTATGAACATTGTAAGGAGCTTGGGATCAGGATGCAAGCTTGCATAATGACAAACAATTAATAATTGCAGGTAGCACGAGGTGATTGGAGGAGAGAAATCAGGTCTTCTGTGTCCATTTTGTACATCAGGCATGTGGGAACTCGGGCACCAAACTCTTCTTTGCCTTTTAGAGTTTTAAGTCAGCAAATAGGCTGAGTGTGCAGATGCATTTGATTACTGATGGTCATTATAGCATGAACAGCACCGTGATTTATTAGAATAGCTGTTGACTGGGATTCCAAGAAAAGGTAATTGTTTCAGAATTATCCCCACAATTAATTTCACATGTGTGAAGTCCATTAACTGTAACTCCAGGCCATGGGATCCGTGTGAATGTTCACAGCACGAGCTGAGGTTTGGGATGGGAAGGATGGGCCCCAGGATTTCAGAGGGATCTGAGTGAGGATTGGGTTTTTTATGGCTCTTTCTGACTTCCTCCAAAACCATAACTGATTATTCCATTCCTCTGAAATTCCAGTGTGCATCAGTGGATGGAAATGTTGATAAAATGGAAACATCAGTGATGCAAAGGTGCTTGGATTGTACCAACAATGGTGGGACATGTTTTAACCATTATCATCATTGATCCTCAGTCATCCTTGTGTTTTGATGATGCTTCTGCTGTTGCTTGACAATGAAACAGCGATAAGATGTCAGAATACTGTAAGAAATCTGCACTAGCAGAACTGCTGCCTGTGCTATACCATGAAATGCTCACAAACACCCTGCTCCAAAACCCCAGGAGCCTGCACCCTCAGCAAACACAAAATATATGTTACGACTCGTGATAGGATGAATTTTGAGCAGAATTAATCCTTACTCAATCATTCAGCAATGAGAAATATTGAGTTGTTTTTCTTGAGGATTAGGAAAATTCTTTTGGAAGGAGACAAACATTTGTCCCTGCTGGAAGCTCCTTCAGCTGTAATGCATCATTGTGCCTGACCAGCCCTAGAAACCTTGGAAAGACAAAATATGTACAAGCTGGTTGTTAAGCATATGTGATATGTTTTGCCTCGTCACCTGGCAACAAAAAGGTTTTTCTAAACAAATTTCACACATTGCCAAAATTCCAACTTTTTGAAACACGTAAGCTGCTTATTTTTTATTTATTTATTTCCCCTTTGTCAAACGCAGCCCAAGGTACGTCTGTCTCAGAAGAGCAAATGTTAGCATTTCTACTGGGGAAGGAAATAACTTTCATAAATTTAATTCAGTCAGCATTACATTCTTCATGTAACAGCATTGGGACTGTATGAAAAGATAGAAAATACATTGCCTGTGGAATGATTCATAGATTGTCCTACAAGTGTTTTAAAATTAACAAACAAATCGGCACCAAGAAACCTTTGATTGACCTAAATCCAGCAAATGAGCATAAAATTAAAAGAAGCAAGCCTGGCTCACTATAAAGTTTAAATAATAAATAGATAATGAAAGATATGAGGATAGTGAAAGGCCTTGAGGGGAAGTTGTGTGATGAGTAGCTGAGGTCACTTGGTCTGTTCACCTGGAGGAGACTGAGGGAAGAGCTGTCCCAGTCTTCAGCTTCCTCAGGAGGTGAAGAGGAAGAGCAGACACTGATGTCCTTCCTCTGCTGTCCAGTGACAGCATCCAAGGGAATGGCCAGGGAGGTTTAGGTTGGATATCAGGAAAGGTTCTTCACCCAGAGGGTGCTGGGGCACTTCCCAGGCTCCCCAGGGAATGATCACATTCCCAAGGCTGCAGGAGCTCCAGGAGGGCTTGGATAATGCTCCCAGAGATTCACAGGGTGGGATGGTTGGGGTGTCTGTGCAGGGGCAGGTTGAACTTGATCACCCTTCCAACAAAGGATATTGCACTATTCATAATTCCTGTATCTATATATTGTTTTGAAGGAATATGAAGAGAAGTGAAAGTTAATAATTTTCCAAGTTGCAGAACATTTACCCTAGAAATGATCACATCGCTGGCTGACACAGCTCTAAGCGTTTAGGCTGGAGGTGAAAAAACCCACTGAGATGGCATTTCTTGAGTTTGAAGGAAAGGTTTTAAGGACAATGCTTCAAGTGGCAGTGGCAGAGCTGCACTGCTGCACTCGGGCAGGATTTAATAACCTCATACATCTGGGCACCTCCTTGATCCGCCCGTCGTTCGCTGTCGGGCTGCTGCTGGCCATCAATGCATTTATCTTCTGCCATCCTCCTCCCCTGTGCGTGGCAGGGTCAGGGCTGCTCCAAGCCAGTGCTGATGGCACTCCAGCCCATCCCCACGCCGAGGGTGGCTGGAATTTGGGTGCACAATGGGCTGTGACACCGGCAATAAATGACAACGCTCCCTGCAGAAATGGCACGCGGGGCTGGGGAGTCAGGGCTGCTGAGGAGGTCTCTGAGCTAGGAGGTGATGCCCAGGAAAGAAGGAGGGACGATTCCCATGTGGTTCACACAGGATTTCACCAGTTCCATGCCACCACTACTGGCACCAGCATGACAGAACCGATGGGTTGTCACGGGATGGACGCTCCGCGTCGCAGCCACAAGCACTGCTGGCATTGTGCTGCCAGGAAAAGTGTCGAGATTTTTAATTACCTTAATGGTGTGCCTGTGTTTCTAGTGCCATGAAGAGTGCAGAAAAGGGCTGTAAAACGCTGAAACAATGGCAGGCTCCTCGCTGAAGGATGCAGCGCGTTGTAATAACGCGGCATGTTTCAAAAAGATCTGTATTTTTTCAAAGACAAACATCAAACAGAAGGAAAAAGGTTATGTCACCTTCACCCTCACAGTACTGTCATTTATATGCTATCAGCTCATTAAATTCACATTAAGATACTCCATGGGACTTTAGGAGCTATTAGTGCACCTAAAATGGCATAACAAAATCTCAGTTCACTTTAAGAGAGATGGCATTGCGACATTTTGTATTTCATCACTGAATTATTATAGTCTCAGATGCATTCTGCTGTGATGGTAATGGAAGGAGCAATACTAGAGAGGAAAGCTGTCCATTTGTTTATCCCCAGGGAGAGAAAAAAGAAAGTTTGATAAAAAACTAGAGTGAAAGTAAAGCATTAACAATTTAACCCCTGTAGCAATGCTAAAGAACATGCAGGATTTTCATATTCTGCTTTTCAGGATGTTTAAAATAAAGAAAGAAGGAAAATTTTGTACGTAGGGGGTTGCTCCAGGCAGAGGAAGGTGCAGCAAATGTACTGCATGAATGCAGACATCTGAGTCTTTTGTAGGTGAAGTCTCTCATGACAGCCATAAAATACCTTCCTTCATATCAATTCTCATGATAAAAATGGTTATTGTGATTAAAGTTGATGTTCCTGTTAGTTTGCTGTTGTTTTTCCTCCCTTTGCTTTCATCAGGATATAAGTGTGTTCTTCTAGGTAAATCTGTAACCTTAGAAATCCCACGTGGGATAATTCCCAGGCATCAGGAAAGAATAAGGAAAAGTGAAGCCATTCCAAGTTATCATTGAAGAGTTAATAAATATTTATACATAAATACTAAAAAAAATCACTATACAGCTTGATAAATAATTATTTGAAAAGGATATCTGAATTAATAAATTTATGTTTTGAATCTGAAAAGTAGCTTGATCTGAGGATGCTTTTTCTACCCAGTAATAGGAGCTGTACACAAAATACTTAAATAATATGTATTGAAGGATAGAGATATAGCTAAATTCAGTTTTTGAGGCAAAGGTGATTTTCTTGTAAGTGTGTGAATAATTAAAAAATCAGAAGTGAGATGAAGAATGTTCAGTCACTTGATGTAATACATTTTTCTTAATACCTACTTAGAATTATTTAGAAAACATAGTTCCCTCTCCAGTAAAAAAAATTCAAAACAAAAAAAGATTCCATGAGCTTAGTCTCACATGGAATAAAATCAGAAGAGGAGGCAAAATTGAGAGTCTAAAGTATTGTGGAGCCTTCAAATGTGCACATTCACTGGGAGTGAAACTCATCCCTGAGGAGCAGCCCAGCTTAAAACTTTCAAAATCCCTTTTAACTGCTAGAACCTGATGTGGAGCACTGGGTGGAGCAGAAGTGAATCTCTCCAGTGGAGAGGGAGCTCAAAGACTTTGGGAGAGCATTGCAAGAACAAGCTCAAGGTTTGAAAACAGAGGAAAGCAGAAAGGGAATAATCACTGAATAACTGCACACTGAGCACCTGCTAAATTTAATATTTGACTACACTGAGAGCATAATCTCTTCAGCACAGCAATTCTGCTGCTTATTAGATAGTTCACCTGTTAGAAAGCACGAGAGCCTCCAGTTTTATCATCAGGAAACACCTCTGGAGTGGTGAATAAAAGCTGAAACCTGACTGTGGAGAGTTTTCTGTCAGGCAGAAAAGATGTGTTGCACTTAAAGCTCTTGGGTTTTACTGGGTTTGTCCTTCCCTGCTGGTGTGGCATCCTGATGGAGTTGGATGCTGTTCCTGTTAATATCAAAAAATGCAAATAAAGCAAAAAGTAATTAACAGGGAATTTTGTCCAGTCTGAGGTAGGATTTTTAAAGGTCTGATGAAGATTTACAGTCCCAGTGTTATTGCTAAAGAGCTCTAAATTGTAACCTCTCTTCAGGCAGTGGTGCTGTTGAAGCCATCAGGAGCTGTTGCACAAAAATAGCAGAACTTGAAGTTTGGGATGATGTGAGGCAAAAATCAGGAGCAGTTGTGAAGTTTTGGGGTAACTGGGACAGCCTGAGTGAAGATGTCAAACCCAAAAATGTAGGGTGAGACTGATAGATCAATCTGGTGGAGGTAAAACTGTCTGTATTTTAAGTGTTCTGCTCTAGCCTTAGAATGCAAATTAATTGGAGTAGTTGGAGAAAAAGACCACCATGTTTAGGTTTATTTGGATATTTATTTCCAAAAGAAAGAAGTCAAAGTGTGAAGAAAACACAGAACCAAAACTTTTTTTGGTACTTGCCATACTACCAGTGACATATTCAGAGATGCATATTTAGAAGTCAGTTTTGTTTCTTCCAAGGGAAATCTCTGTGGTCAGGAACAGAAATTCAGGCCTGGAGGTTGTGGCCAATTTAATCCAAACACTTCAGGAGCAGTTGCACCAAACTCACAAATTATAAGCTCTAAATCATGTTTTGTGACCTCTTTGTCAGGGATTATGGGCATTCACTGGCTGAATCCATGAAAACTTGACCATCTATGTGGGAATTTAGTTTTATTACACCACTTATGTATTTTTTTAGCTAGATTTACATTATATATCTATTTATATTTTGTTTACCTCTATTTATTTGGATAGAAGTAGTTCTTACTGCTCTTCACTGGCAATGTGGTTGTGTAGAAGTCACTCTGGCCATCAATATCTGAATTAAAGCTTGACTTTATATGCTGGCTGATGGAGGATTCTTTGGATCCACAGAGCTTTAAATCCAGAAAATAATTTCTTCCTAGAAGTGCATATCTTGACAGGGAATATCCTGCAGCAAAGGAGCTCCAGCACAGCAGATTTAGAACAGAAAAGCCTCCAGTGCTGATGAGAAGACTGGGAGAAATCTTTGTTGTGTTTTTTTCCCAAACCCAGGAGAGCAGTCGGGTTACTGAGAATCACATTTGGTCCAAAGTTTATCAGAGTTGACTAAAACTGTCCCTTTCAAAGGAAATGCCAAGGGCAGATGGACCCACTCCTACTCCAGGCTAAGAGCACAGGCTGGGTGCTGTGCATGAGGACATGGGAGAATACTTGTTTTCTATCCTGTCACCTTTCAAAAAAACCCAATGTGTCTTTTTACAGCTTTTGTTTTACAGCTGAAACTGCCAAATAGAAATAAAACAAACTCACACATTGTTACCCTAAACCAGAGAGGCTGATTTTACACTGAGAGATCCATGACTGTGATATTTAATAGCATTCAGGGATATCTAATTTGCAATCTTTTCATCAGGTCCAAATAATTCATGCTATTTGTTTGCTATTTTAAAGTGTCTTCTATTTCATATCTCTCTTGGCCACCCAGGCCCTGTTAAATGTCTTGCACTGTGTCTTACTGATCTTTAATATCTATTTTGTAAGGTGAAGCACAGTCTATCCTCTCTTCTTGTATAACCACCTAAGCCAAAAATCCCCTTCAGTTAGTAAAGAGCTTAATTTTGCACCTTAGTTTTTTGTCACACCTCATGACACCGAGTAGATAATCATTACTGCCACTAATGGGGCTGTAATCCTGTCACAGGTATTCACTGAAACTGCTGGAAGTAACTATTGCTTTGGCTGATCTAGGGCTCAGTATTATGTGGTGTGTCAGGAAAATAACTGTGGGATTCTCTCACTGTAAATTGTTTTTACAGACCTGCACAGCTCCGTGACATCTCCAGGAGGGTTCAGAGTTAAACCAACCAGAAGTGAAACCAGGACCTGCCTGGGCTGGTTTGCAGAATCCACCCCACTGTCCCACTCCCAAAATATTTTAATTTCCTCAGTCACCAGTTGGAGAGGACTGGGAGTAGAATGAATTGAGCTGAATGAATTTTTGCTCATTTAAAGAATCACATAAGCATAGAATGGCGAGTGTATTTAGAAATAATGAGGTGAAGCCCAGAGCTGTAAGGTGTGGTATGTTCTTTAACAAAACAAAAAACAAATTATAGGGATGGAAAATTTGTCCTAGCCTGAGTGATGAATAGCAACTTTAGTTAAATGTCTTAGCAGTAATATTCCATGAAATGTAAAGTAAAATAAAAAAAAGAGATCCCCATCTAGAGCAAACCTCAAGTATCCTTGTTAAATCAAAACGGGAAAAAATAGAGATTTGTGGGGTATTTTTTCTGGGGGGAAATAAATATAAAAGGTCACAGCATATCTCTAACTTATGTGGACATGTCTGGAGGGAACTGCTGTGTGCAGAGCTCTCCCATGGACTGCAGGCTGCAGTTCCAAGCTGTAATTGAAGGAGATCAGTCAGTGCCCTGCTCCTGCCCTGTGCACTTGTTGGGATTCCTGGGGGAAAATCCCTGAGACACAACCCTGGGCTGGAGCCAAATCCCCATCTGGACCCACCAACACAACAGAAAAAGTTCTGTGACATTTCCTGGCGTTTGATAATGGCACATTAACATCTCAGCCATGGTTGACTCTTGCTTGGGGTTTGGCTGTGGGAATGAGTCACTGTGGTTTGACAAATTAACAGGCATCACATGAGCCCCAGAAACCAGTTTGGTGCATCCTCATAGCCTGTGGCAACAGGGAGGGAAAATACAATTTCAGCTGGAAGGAATAAAGGAAAGAAAGAGAAAGAAAGAGAAAGAAAGAAAGAAAGAGAGAGAAAGAAAATGAAAGAATGAAAAAGAAGGAGAAGAAAGAAAGAAAGAAAGAAAGAAAGAAAGAAAGAAAGAAAGAAAGAAAGAAAGAAAGAAAGAAAGAAGAAAAAAAGAAAGAAAGAAGAAAAAAAAAGGAAATAAAAACAAAGGAAGAAGGAAAGAAAAGGAAAGAAAAAGAAAGAAGGAAAGAAAATGAAGGAAAGAAAAAGAGAGAAAGAAGGAAAGAGAAAAAAGGAAAAAGAAAGAAAGTTGCTGGTTGCACTCCCTGCTTAATCAGATTTCCCAACATTTATGTTTGACAAAACCCATATAACCATCTCTATAAAATTATAAATAAATCTGATAGTGGTTAATTGAGAGATGTGGACAGTCCTATCACTGCCTGAAATGCTGACCTGGTACTGAGGTGAGTTTCTAACCCCTGTCAGGTGGGAGGATTTCAGGCAAGACAGGTCACCCTGGCTGTGTTAATTTAACCCATAAAATAGGGACAACTAACTGTGCTTGTGTCCTCTAGAAAATCGTGGGATTTGCTGCTGAGCAGGATATCCCTGTTTTGTGGGAAATCAGCCAGATTTATAACTCTGGTTTGTAGAAGTGCAAAACATGGGGGAAAAAAAAAAGTGTAGAGCATCGATAATTACTCTTATAAATACTTTTATTTTTGTTGTTGCACAAGAACAAGCAGGAACATTTCAGAGTTTCACTTGGGCTGTGTTATTCCTGCCTTAGCTGTATTGCAGACTCAAATCAAGATCCACTCCAGACAAAACCTGCTGTCTGCTCTCCCTGCCCGACAATATTTGCTTGATGAGAACTTCAGCTCTCACTGGTGATGAGAGAAACTGTTCCTGAGCTCATCTGTGGGTGCAAGAACTGCCTCAAGAGCATCCAGCAGCTCTGCAAGGTCTGAAATGAATCTGTCAGTGCTCTGACCTTGCCTTTGCCCTTATTCCAAGTATATGCATTGCTAGATATCAACAATCTAAACAGAGCTAAAACCCTGAGCAACCAAAACATAAACAATCAAAACAACAAATGCATTTGTTGCATTAGCTGACAGCACCCATAATGTCACTGGACAAATATGTAAATACTGACCTAAATCCCTTTGCTGGAGACTTCAGTGCTGACTTTAAATGTTGGAGCAGGCAGCAGGGATAGCCCTGGGTCTGACCAGGAGCCTTGGTGCCCACATGGGTGCAGAGGACTTCAGGGAACCCTGATGGAAAGGGGATTTAATTCTCGTGGATTTTGGCACCACTCATTAGCATTCAATTAATTAAAACCAAACTTCTAATATCTTTTGGCCGGGTTCAAAGAAACAGACATCTGAATGTGCAGAAAACTGGAGTGCTGACCCAGTCCATCAATTAGCTGGACATTAATTGCATTTTTTCCCACTGACTTCAGGAGTTGTGCATCAAACTAAACGTGGTAGTCTGGGTGCAATCATATTTTTGCTGCTGAACCCAAAAGGCTTTCCTAAGTGTTTCCTGCAGTGGGGTAATTAACATTAATGCTCCTTTCCACCAGGATGGTGAGTGGGAGCAGGATGAAAATGCCTTGGTGGTGCCTGGGCAGGGCATTCCAGCCTGTCCAACCTCCAGGGACAGAGGCTCAGATTCTGCAGCAATGTGGAAACTGATATCAAGTGATTCTCATTTTTAACCTTCTGGCTGAGCAGGGGGTGCTCAGTTTTCCCAGCACTGCCTCTTCCCCAAAGAGCAGGAGAGGCTGATGGTGTGGGTCAAGATGAAACCAAAAGGCTGGAGAGATTTCAGATTTTTAAACATCCAAGGAATGGTTTTTTTGGCAGTAATCATGAAAATATCTGCACTGTACAGTTAGTTGGGGCAAAAAAATTGTGCATCAGCACTGTCCAGATTTGTGTATAATCATCTGTGTCCAGATAAATGGAAAATCAAAATCAATAAGTATTCAAGCAAACCTGTCTTTATATTGTAATAACTTTCATAAAACAGACTTAAAATAGTTTAAAAAGTTTTCTTACTCCTCAAATAACAGATTTTCTTGGTAAGGATTAGACAACTGCTGATATTAATAGCTCTGTATGACCTAATAATTTATTGTGAACCTCTTCCTCAGCAAGGTGGTGCTCACCTGGAGGTAAGGAGCATCCCCTGACTTCTGGAGCTCTGTGATCTGCTTTATGCACAATATTAAGTATTTGTGGTGTTTCCAAACACTTAACTCAGACTGATTTCAGCAGGAGCCAGGCAGCTTGCTGCCTGCTGGGATCTGTGATGCAATTTACTATGTATAAAACAGCCATAAAGCCATTTACCTGCCTCAGTGCAATTTTATGAGGATGAAACTAAAGCTGGAATTGTCCTTACCAGTGCTCCTGACAGCAAACTTTTCAGCAGCATTTTTGGAAAAACATTTGCAGTTGCTGTGCTGTGAAGAGATGTGGAGGGGAACAATATATTATGATTTTAAGGGAACTGAAAAGCCAGAATTTAATATTCTCTGTTGTTTGCAGTGTTTAGAATTTCTGTGGGCAATATTTCTATTTGGAGTAATTTTTAATTAGCAATCTGGATGTTTCTAAACACGTTTGGGAGTGATCATAGAATTCTGGTTTGGGTTGGGAGGGACTTTAAAGCTGCTCCTGTTCCACCCCCTGCCATGGGCAGGGACACCTTCCACTATCCCAGGTTGTTCCACTCTTATTGTAGTCTGTGATAGTGAAAATAGAATAAAATCCTTTTTACTCTGTTACAGGGTCTTGTGCAGATTCACGTTTGGAACTTTGCTGTCAGTTCTGTGATTTCACCTTAATTCTCCTCATTTTCAGTATCAGCACATAAAGGAAAAAAAGGATTTCTTAAAAACATGTTCTCCTCCACTGAAATGGCAAGTACCTACTGAAAAAAAAAAAGCCACAGTAAAAAAATCTGAGAAAATAAATAATATTTGAACACTTCAAATATTTGGTTTCTCATATAATTATGGAAGTGCAGCAAGCCTCTGCTTCTCTATAGTACTGAAAGTAACATTTTTAATAGAAAGTTCTGTTATCTGCTCTTGTGTAATTTCTTCTAAAATACTAAATAACCAAGGAAATTTTTCATTTGTAATGCAATTTAATTCTGGATTTATTTTTTTTTTTTATTATAGTCGAGGTTAACTTTGATGTTTTCAAAAATGAATTTCAAAGACCATTTATTCAGCAATTTTGAAGGCAAAAACAGACTGAAACTTTTATCCCAGTTGGTAAGCAGCTATCCCCTAGTTTTATTCAAGTTTTCACATAAAAATGCCAGTCGGGAATAAAACTGACAAATATATTCAATCAAAGATGGAATATTTTTTTCCTCTTAAGTTGCAAATGGCTTCATTAAAATAAAAGCACCACCTTAGGGATTGCATAAAGCAGAATATTGGTACCTAAATGGTATTTATGACTCGGCTAAATGTAAAGTGAATTAAAATTTAAAGGATTATAGTCAGGTAGGCCAGAGAGGAATGTCCATTAAGGAGATGAAAGAACCTGCAGTCCCCAGTGACAGGCACATGTTGGGCTGGTGGTCAGACACCTCCACACTTAGTGCCACTGGAAATGGAAATATCCTGGGTGAGCCCTGAGGTACTGGGGGGTGGTTACTCCAGGCAGAGAAAGCAAAATCCCCCTGCAAAAAATTCTGGATTGTGCTCAATTTTATGTACATTTAGTCTGAATGAGATACAGACTAATGTGAGTGTATGTAGAAGTATATTTATATATTAAATATATAATTTATATACCATAATTTGTATACCATAATTTATATAGAGATTAATGGCTGCAATATTTTATTCTATTGATATTATACTATCAATATAATATATTAAAATATCTATTATACATATTTTATTACATTGATATTAATATTCTATTATATCTATTGTATCTATTTATTATATATGTATTTTACATCTAGATATACATAACATGTATTGTACTTAATACAGAGTTATCTATATCATAGAGATATCACACACATATATATATAAATATAGCACATATATATATATATCACATATATATCATATATACATATCACATATATATATATATATATATATAATCTAGATAGATATAGATAGATAGATAGATAGATAGATAGATAGATAGATAGATAGATAGATAAGTAATTATATTTAGATATAAAATATTAGTAGCACTATCAGTTTTGGTTTCTCATATCCCTTATATACAATTTTCTTCCAAAAGGAAATGGGGTCCTACTCATACAGGGCAAAATTAAGCTCATAGTGGAACAGCTTTGTGATATCAACATTTGGATTTTAGGTGCTTCTGCAGAAAGTTTGGAGAGGAATGAGTAAAATAAAAGGGGTTCTGGTGGGCAAAGGCAGTGGGAGATGCCTCACCCAACAACAAACCTGTTCCAGGTGAGTTACTGAATATTAATTGGAATAAAGGATGAAGGGGAAAAGGAAGTGAACCAAACCCACTTCATTTATGAGGATAAATTCTGAAACACTTCATTTTTTAGACTGCTTTCAGTTGTTTTATAGGATGATAACCATAAAACTGTGCTGCAGAGATGTGAATATAACATGCCACATAAAAAAAAAAAAAAAAAAGAGATTATATGAGAAACATGTCTTTAATCTGAGGAATGAAAATGAAGCTATGGATGAACTGTGCTAATTGCCTCTTGCAATTACAGAGATCTGACTCACAAAAGTACCAGACTGACACCAGCCGAAATCACACACGAAAAAAGCAAAGAGAACAGTTGGGAGTAACTTTTGGAAAGGTTAATATTTGCTAAGGAAGGGGAATCATATCCTGGGGGAGGATGTGCAAACTGCTCTTGGAGCAGAGAGAGCTCCACTGACAGGTGGAGACAGAAAGGTGGAGTCTGGACACACTGGGGAGCTGCTCCAGCTTGGCAATCCCTGGAAAAGGATGCCAGGGATACAGCAGGGACACTGGGAAGCTGGATGGAGACTCATGAAAATCACATTTTTATTTCAAAGCAGTGTGTTTTACAAGAATTATTTGAAAAAAATAAATTCTAGCCAGTTCAGGGGGAAACTACTTTATTAAGCTTGATTTGAGTATATCTATGTTTAGAAGAGGTTTTTGTATTATAAATATTTTATTAAAAAACTTTTTTAGAAATATTTTGATAGTAAAACTCAGGCCCTGAGGAAATTAGGTTGGTTTTCCTGAACTTATCAACACATCTTTAAATAGATAAATTAACTTTTTAAGGAGTCGTTTTTCCTAAAGTTCCAAAATTCATCAACAGCTTGAGCTGGGAGAAAAGGCAGGGGCATGAAAAACTCCATCCAGAGATGGAACTCCTGGTCTGGACAGAGCTTTAATAGGAGCTGGGAAATCTCAGGCTCACACAATATCCTGAAAAATATTTTAATGCAAAATAGAAGCTCAAAAATGGACAGTGAGAGGCTAATTTTTCTGGGAAAGAGCATGGGAAGCACAGCAGGCACTGCAGGAAAACTCCCAGCAGATTGGGGAGCATAAGAAAATGTGGATACAGAAACAACTTCCATAGCCTGAGGTTGTCTGGATTTTCTGTTCTCTGCACCCACCCCTTGCCCCAGCACAGCTGGCTGTTCTCTGGTGCTTTCCAGAGGTTTCTCTGTGATGTATTTATTTAAAAGTTCATATATTTCTCATGGACATAATTCTGTCAATTAAGAAATTGAAATATCAATGACTTTTTTTTGGCTGAATCTAATGCAGAGATATGGCAGCTCTTCCTGTAATTCATGGAAATGCAAAGCCAGTGGTAAAAATTAAATATAGAGAGCTTTGGGGAAGAACTGAAGACCAAGGGAAAAGGGGTCTCTGTAACAAAATCAGGATTCAGATTGAAAAAAAAAAAAAAGGAAGAAAAATCTGCTATTCTAGACTTTTCTCATTTTCCTGCAGTAAACTGCCTAAATGTCAATGAGTATGTTAATGTACATCTAATCTGGTTTTTCTAAATAGTACAAAAGGGATATGTAATGATGACTCAAATACCAGTATGCATTTATGTAGTTTCTGATGGCTTTGCAATTTGTATATATCAGCACTAGTTCCTACTAATTGTTTAATGGGAAAATACATTTAATTCAAGGAGCTGCTGGAAAACTATGTGAAATCCTGATTTTTAATTTTTTTAGCCAAGTAGAGGTAGGACTGTGTGCTTATGGTGGAAGATAATGGTGCCAGTGCCAGAATAAAGAAATTTTTCTGGAAAAGATCAACCTGCAAAACTGTTGGGTGCAACCAAGGGGAATAATCTGAGTCCCTTAAATTGTGTGTGGGATGTCAAGAATTCACATTATTGAATTTTGGCTGGGGAAAGGGGCACATGGCTGTGCTGCTGGAATTAGGAAAGGTTTTGGCAATGTCATCCTCTAGTGATAAGTCAGATTAAAACATGAACTTGAAAAATTTCAGCTTTTTCTGTGACAGTTTCATGAAAATGGGAGCAGGTTGTGATGGGAGATGCACCTGGGCTGCTACAGCAGGGTAAGTGCAGAACCTGTGGGGTGTTTGAGTAACTTGGATTGATTTTTTTTCGTGTGCTGGGATGGTTGAATTCTGTTTTTTTCCCTTAAAACAAAGATGGGGAAGGCCTGTGGTAGAGCTTGTACATGCCTGGGGTGGGAAAGAGCTGCTATCCCCAGCTGGGCAATTGCTGCATTACACAGAATTCAACAGAAAACTTCTGATTTGCAGCAGCTGTGGGTGTGGAAATAACTAAAAATGTGTTTTCTGTACCTGGTTCATTTTCTGTGTATGAGAGTGGAGCTCACTGAGATTCTTGCTGCTGTTTCTCTGTGCTGTGACCCAACTTATTTATCAGGGGCAGCAAATTGTTAGTCATTCTCAGAAGTACCCTGAACAAAATGTGCCAGCTAAACTGCACTCAGAATGGGGGAAAAAAACCACAAAAAACCCCACAACAAATAAAGCAAAGAAAAAACCTCCTCACAACCTGATCTGGCTGTTATGGGAGACGATTATTATAGTTCTTCACTTGCAAATTTTCCATTTGTGTTAAGTTGCTTCCCACAGTCTCTCACTGTCACATTCATTCAGAAGCCAGAATGGCTTTGATAGAGTTCAGCATTTTGGCTCGTTCCCCCCAGTTCTGCCTGGAGACTGGACATACAGGATGTAACAGAAATCTTCCCCCAAAATTCTGCCCTCCCAGTTGTCTGTTTTTTACTTGAAAGCACTTCTTAGGCTCTCCTTCTCTTCCTTTTGTCCTAATTCCAATATGCTTTGAAAACAAAACAAAACACTTGAAAGGGCAATTTTGGAGCTTCCCCCTTGCAAAGCTCTTCCTCTTTCAGATGATTAATAAAAGAAATAAAAAACCAGCTCAAAAGTCCTGGTTTGAAGCTGCCCTCACTTGTCCAGAGATGCTCTGAGGGCTGGAGCCCCTCTGCTCTGGAGATGTAGTCTGGGAGCACTGGGGTGTTCAGCACATTTAAAGGAAAAACGCATTAGATTCAAGGAGCTGCTGGAAAATAATGCCAAATCCTCATTTCTCCTTAGTTTTTCCAAATAGAAGTAGAGGTGTCTGCTTCTGGTGGAAGATAATGGTGCCAGTGGCAGAATAAAGGGATTGCTCCAAAATAGATCAACTGTAGGAGCTGAGAGCTCAGCTATGCAGAATAATCCAGGGAGACTTAGAGCTCCTTCCAGGAGAGCTGGAGAGGGGCTGGGGACAAGGGATGGAGGGACAGGACACAGGGAATGGCTCCACTGCCAGAGGGCAGGGATGGATATTGGGATATTGGGAATTGGGAATTCCTGGCAGGGATGGAATTCCCAGAGGAGCTGTGGCTGCCCCTGGATCCCTGGGAGTGCCCAAGGCCAGGCTGGACAGGGCTTGGAGCAGCCTGGGATAGCAGAAGGTGTCCCTGGGCATGGGATGGGATGAGTTTTAAATCCAACACAATTCCACCCCCAGCACAAATCATCTGTGCTCTCCAAAGCAATGCAGAGAGAGGCTGGATAACTTTCCTGAATTAATTAGTTTTGTTTGCTGGTTACCATCCTGCTCTGGAATATCCAGGTGAGGTTAAAGAGGGCACTGTGCCTGCTGTAGGTGTTGTCAGTCTGGCCTTTTAGCTTAGAATTCCCACTCCTATTCCAGCAAGGACAAGGAAACTCACTCCCACTCATTGCTGGGATAAGGTGCCTCACATCCTCCTCCCTGCCATGGTTTCCTCAGTGTTCCCCTTTCTCTGATGCAGAAGCATCTGCAGCAAAGATAATAGTTTTCAAAAAGGAACTTAATAAAATCTGCACACATTTTTTTATTTATTTTTTTTTTGTAAAGGTTTGTGATTTCCTCCCAACAAAACTGTCACTGAAGCTGCTTACTGCATTTAGCAGGAATGATGAGAGATGTGTGGCAAATTTACAGCAAGATACACAGCAAAACTGGGAACAGCTTTTTCTTTTCATGAGCTCTATGAGAAGCAAGGAAGGGGAAACGTTTTCCTCTCCCTTTCTGCCTGACAGAATACTTGAAAATTTAAGATAGGGGAATATAACTTCTGAATAATGCTGCTGGGAAAGTATCAGCCAGTTTTTTTAACAGAGGAAATACATTCTGGATGGCAATCAGTGGCCACTGGTTAACATCATTAATCAACAGGGATGGGATATCTCGTCTTATCAAAACAAAAAAAAAATTGCTCTTGGTTTTACAGCAGTTAATATGGCAAAATTTTTTTAATAAAAATTATTAAAATATATATTAAAATACTTACAAAACACACATTGATCTTTGCATTTTGGTTCTGTACTTCTTGTGCCCATAGAAATGATGTAAAAATAAAAATATAAGAGCCTGTGCTGCTGTGGGAGGGACTAAACCTCTCTGTTGATTTCATCACTATCCAGCAGTCTTTCATGTTGTCTAGTTTCTAACAGAATATAGAATTTTACTTTATTTAGGTCAAAGTTAAAAAAAATGTATTTTTTAATAAATGATATTTTTGAGGGCATGGACTCTATCTAGGTATTACATATTTTAGATGAATATTCTTAGTTTGTAAACAGTGTTGAAAACAGGTAAAATATATTTTTGCATACAAAATCCTGAACACAGTCAATGAAAACACTGATTCTCCCAAGCAGAGCTGCAACCTATATTGGGTTAAGATTATCAGCAGCAGAATGGAAAAAGATTAGGGGCAAGAGTATGTGGAGGCCTCAGTCTAATGTAAATTCATATTAAGATTATGTCTGGAAATAATTTAAATCCCTCAGTAATGGTTAAGTGGAGGGAAATCACCAGTATTTAAGTGTTAAAGGAGGATATTGGCCTGTTGGTTGTTGGGTGGAGGGAATCTAAAGGTGTTGGACAACTTTGGGAAAATACAACACACACCTCCATGATCTTAGATCTCTGTTAAATATCAGACCTTCCCTGTGGTATCAAGAGGAAAGCAGTGTTGTGAGGAAGGGAGTTTTGGGATGATGGGTGTCCCAGTTGATACTCTTGTCTGGAAGTGAATTGTTCATTTTACCCTTGGATTTTTTATTGAAAAATATCTCAAGTGTTACAGATGTGCTATAAGTTAAAATCAGGCCTTGATACCCACAGGATAAAGATGATCTGTGTAAATTGTGACAGCAGAAATATGAAAATCCTGTTTTATAAAATGCCTTTTTTTTTTTTTTTTTTTTTCTACATTTTTGGGATAAACACTGAAGCATCATGTCAGTGTTTTGGTTTAAACCTGGATTTTTGACTGTTTTCAGAGAATTAACTGCAACAGTAAAAACTGTGTTTTTTCTGTCAGTCTGTTAGTGTTGATTGTTGATGTGCCCAGGAGCTCCATGATGATAAATTTAAATTTCCATTTGATTTGAGGTGTGTTTAATCACAGATACTACACAGGTTTACCCATGTAGGTTTATGTAGATAAAGAAAATGACACACATAAGGGGAGGTGACAAAAGGAAAATAAAATTAAGGAAGAAGGAGTTTGTGAAGCACTGCATCACCATTTTGATGGCTCAGGGAAGGGAAAAGGGCTTTGCTTTTCATCTTCATGGAGGAATTGAAGAGAGCCTCACCCCAAAGACCAAAATGAAATTCCACATAAAGTTAACATGCCACAACCATCGTGTGCCCTCATCAATAATCTTCCAGTGATGTTGGGGTGTGGGATTACTTCTGACTCCGTTTCCCACCCTGAAAACCAGGGTACTGTTCCTCCTCTCTCTTGCAAGGATGTTGTATTTACCAGGGAATGCATGCAGAGTGATTTCTGAAAGATGCTCCAGAGTGCAAAGAATTATGGCATTGTTTTTATTCATGACTTGAGCTGGGTTGTAGTTAGTTGCACGCCTTTGTATGCAGCGTGTTGGGTTTTTACAGCAATGCCTGTGTTCTCTGGGTACCTAAGCAGAGCTTTTCATTTTCCAACTGCATCATTCAAATGCTGGATTGGTACCAAACTCGCCTCCCCCGCGCTGGAAGCGCGTTATTAATAAAGAGATGGTTGATTGCTGATGCTGTATATTTGTTTTGCAGAGGGCTCCTTGAGAAGCTGGGTGTGTTAATAAGGTATGGAGTGTCAATAAGGTATGGAGTGTCAATAAGGTATGGTGTGTTAATAAGGTATGGAGTGTCAATAAGGTATGGAGTGTCAATAAGGTATGGTGTGTTAATAAGGTATGGAGTGTCAATAAGGTATGGAGTGTCAATAAGGTATGGTGTGTCAATAAGGTGTGGTGTGTTTCTCCTGTGCTCCCAGCAAGGCTCCTGCCTGCAGCAGGCAACTGGCACTGCCCACATTCTCTACCCAGGCAGTTTTCAATTCACCAGATCATTCACAAGTTACCTCCAACCCAACCTTGTCATTGCAATTGGTCACAATTGCAGTGGATGCTTTTATGTGCTGGAGCTCGCCCGAGTCTCACCAGTGCCACGGGGCACGAGGCTGAACAAAGACCTCAAGAGTGGTTTGAAAGGTAGCACTATAAAAGAGGGGGAATAATGGCTGCAATCTCTGCTAGATATCCTGTTCCCACAGATCCTGCAGCCTTTCCTTGGTTTCAGAGCAAAGCTGAGTGGTAGGCATGGCTGCCCTCCTCACTGTGACCCGTCTGGCACCTCAGTGTGGAGAAGCCCTGGCATGGTGTTCCTGGAGGGAATGCACTGGGCACAGCTTCCTTGTGAAAAATGTAGGAGGAGACTCTCCCTCATCACCTTTTGGCTGGCACTCCGTGGGAATTAGGATGGGGTAATGAATGGACCTCTGGCTGTGCAGAGTTCCCAGCTTTGCTGCAGGTTTCTGGGGTGTCCTTGGGCAAACCATCTAAGGTTGCTTTATCTCTTGTTGGAAGCAATGAGGTTGTGCTATTTCTTAAAGGCAAAAAGAAAGAAAAAAAAAAAAAAAGGTGAGAACAAAATAGGTCTGCTTGTCCTCTGTTCTTCACCTGGAAAATGCAAGTAATAATTTTCTCATAATCCTTTCCCATCTGGTTTCTAGATACTGGAATTTGTGCCTTAGTGTGTTTTCATGCAGTCCCTAACATAATGGCTTCTTGGTCTCACTGGTGACCCTCAGGTCATTGGAACTTTATGGTAATTTCTGTCAAGAGATGCTGTTGCACTGTCAAGTGCCTTCTGCAGGAATTTATGGACAGTCTGGTCACCACTTCCTCCCTGCAGTCTCCAGTTGTTATTTCCTTTTGTGGGGCTGAGTAAACTCTTGTTTTCTGTCAGCCTGGGTTAGTTCTGATAATGATTTGGTTACAAATACACCCATGTGAGTTTTGGCACAAAACCTGTCCAAGCCTTAGCATGGAAGATTGCAATTCCAAGCCAAGGAATAGCTGCCTTGAGGTTCCCTGTTAAATTTCTCCTTTTAGTCACTAGAACTGTGCTGAAGCTGCTTTCTTCAGGTTGCAATAAATTCCTGTCTCAGGAGAAAGACGGGATTTGAGCTAATGCTGAACTACATGAGTGGAAAGGATTTTTTTGGGAGTGAGAACTTTTGTAGAGATTGGAGGAGGGTGTAGAGGAGCCCCTTTCCCTGCCCCCTCATCTTTTCCTGGTACTCCAGACCCTCCCCAGCTCCACTCCCTTCCCTGGACAGACTCCAGCCCCTCAATGTCCTTGAAGTGAGGGGCACAGAGCTAAACACAGGATCTGAGTTGCAGCTTGAAAATTCCAGCATTAAGCTTCACCCCTGGAACTCACAGCACAGGCACAGACTGTCAGCAGGTGATGGATTTTGGGAACATTGTGGTGTCTGTAGAAGTTAATAAGAGTTTTGGGTTTTGGTTTTGTTTTTTTTTTTTTCTTTTTGTGATCACAGCAAAGCAAGAGGTGTGTAAATTCTGCTGTTCACTTCTTTTCCTTGCAAGAAGGATTTTTATGTCTCATTAAAAAGAGGAGGGGTGGTCCAGGACCCCCTGGACTGGGTGTGTTTGTGCTCTGCCTGCAGTGCAGTGAGTCTCCTTTGCTTCCCCACCCTCCTGGTGTGTTTCCCTCGCTGTAACTGAGAGCTGCTATAATAAGATTAGGCCTGGACTTTTCATTGCTGCCTCTCATGTTTCTGTGAACATGTTCTCAGATTGTAGGCATCTGCTCAAGTGCACTTCCTGCAGACAGGCTCTGCTGCCCTCTCCCCTCCTGCAGAACGAAAGGATTGAAAAATGACAATGCTGCCCAAGCCCTCGGGTTTCCTGAGGAGATGCAGGATCTCATTGCAGATAATATTCACAGGATGCTTTTTTTAAAATTATTTGGTCGACAATGAGCAGGAAGAAAAGGTTAAACAGTAATGAGAAACTCCACTAATTGCACTTTTGAGGAGTGGTGCTGTAAGTGATTACATGCATGATTGGAAACCATACGTTGGCTCCACAAATACAGCCTGACCTACCTGTATATTTTAGTTCAATAAGGACTAATGTCTCCTATTTCTAAGAGAAACTAAAAAGAACCCCCTCACCCTGCTGTTTTTAGCTATATACAAATGATAAAAGCAAAGACATCAAAGTGTGCAGCCTTTCAACTCATGCTCAATTAGAATAAAAGTTTGGCCGCTGTTTTAAACATTTTGGGCTAACTAACTGTGACAGCATCTCAGCTCTGCAAATGGGATGATTTTGGATTGACTTTTGATCTGACTGACAGTTTCTTATACACTCCAGTGTTGGTTTATGGCATACAAGTCTGCATTTGAATCCACATGTGACTAATTAGAAACTGTTTATGGGCTGCATGTATACATTCACACAAGAGTAGAGGGGTTATTTTTAAACTGGAGCCACGTTATTAATGAAAGAGTTAATTTAACAAGGTGCTTGGTGTGCTGCTTTTATAGTGTCTACAACAAAGATGTGAAAAATCAAAAACACAAGGGAGTGTATTTAGCATAAAGAGTGAATATATATAAATGTTAATGTCAGATGTGGAAATTGTAACAATGAAAATCTCTTGTTATATCATCTATAATTGTTTGGCTGCTAGAGGAGGACAACAGGTAGAATTTTAGGGATGTTTTAGAGTACTTTTACAGTTTATGGGTACCATAGAAATTTCACTGTGGTTTCATTTTTTGCCTTTCTCTACAAGCATGACAGAATAATGTACATTAATGTTGATCTCTTCATCTAACTCCATGGGAAGGGCTCCTCACACCTCAAGTGGTGCAGTGGCATCTGTGCCCCCAAACACAGCTGGGGGGCTGGAAAAGTCTGCAGAGGGGAGTTCCAGGAGGAACACCAGCATAATAACATTTTCCTGACAAAATAATGCTCCTGTGTCACAGAAAACAGAACTGTCAGCACTCCTTTGTCGGCCTCTCCCAGGCTTAAGAAAGGGTCCTTGACAGTTTCAGCATTGCCTTTAAATATCTTATTGAAATGTAGATTAAGGCTGTACATCTTATAATAGTTGGAAAGCCTTTTCATTTTAAGTCTTGTAGAAAAGCAAGTATTAAATAAGTATTAACTTTAGCAGTAATATTTTAGCATTTTTCTCAGGTTGATCCCTGCTAGACCTAATATTTAGATTTATTTAAAGAGGCAGTAGATTACCTGCCAGTACAGTAGTAGAGCATTGTGCATTCCTCTGAGTCTCCACAAAGTAAGATTAGCTGTATCTTTTATTAGTGCCAACATCTCTCCTGAGTTTCACAAAGGTGTCCTGTGTGTGGGTGCTGCAATCAGTGGTGCCTCAGTGCTCCTGGTTTAGCATTTTCAAATGATTCTGCTATCAGTTTAATATTAACTTCTTTTAAATAAAATGCTGCTGAAATCTTTTCTATAAGTAGGGCTTTTCCAGACTCTCCTGTAACTCAGAAAACCTCATTATCCTGTTCTTGTAATTTTAGTTTAGTGTAGATTGTATTTATCAGTCTGGACTCTGCTTGATATGTAGACTGCTTATCCACTTTCTCTGTAAAACAATGATATTTTAAATCAGTTTCTGGGGCTCAGTTTCTGGCTGCTAATTTGGGACTCTTGGACTTGACCAAAAAAACTTCAGAAAATCCATTTCTGTAGGTATTGTTGTCCTGTTTTGTCTTAAAAATAAGATTTAATTTACCTAAAATAATTGATAATTTCTGCACCTCATGTTTGTAGATGTAAATCTCCACTAGTACCCTAAAATAATGACCAAGGTCATGAGAACCTTGACTTCAAGGTGGTGGCCTGGATGTGACAAGGTAGCCCTGTAATTATCTTTATTTCTTATTTCTTTTATTAATAAATAATTTACATGATGTATGTAACAAATATTTTTTGCAAAACTTGGCTACCAGAAGGATGAAGTCCAGCTGCACAGATGTGATGCAGAGCTAATTGAAAGCCAATAAACACAATTTACACACTGACCTTTCAGAATGAGTCCCTGCCTTAAACAAGAGCAAGAAATACTGGGCTGTGATGGCACTTGGGCAGTTCACACTTGCTGAATATATACAAATAAATATCTGAATACAGACAGGGAAATATCTCAGCTCACACTAGATGGGGACTGGACAGCAGAAGGAAATGATTCATGAATGAAAAGAGAGACTGAGCAGTGCAGTGACTCGATTCAAAAGAATATTAAAATATTCCCTGGGAGTTTCTCAGTCCTGTGGTAGCAGTTCAGAACCCAGATGGCCAATTCATAAAATTCTGCAGGATTCTGCTGGGTATTTTCATGGCCTTTGAAAATACCAAGGTATTAAAATATTCCAGAAGCTCCTTGTTTTTTTCCCTTCTGGATGCTTGGGTGGGCTTCAATGTGAGCCCTGCCCTTGAGTTGAGTATTTGATTCTGTGATTCTGTCAAGAGCAGAAGGAAGAAAAATCTGGCTGGAATTTTTAGTGGCCAAGTTAAAGTTCCTCAAAGATGTGAAGACTGGAAGGGATCTGTTTTCCCATAATTGGTGGAATATCTGTCTCAGGACTTTGGGTGTGAGCAGTGTTGGTGAAGAATAAAACAAGGAAGAATCTTTACAGAGCAGTTCTGGAGATGTTTAATGCACACCAGACTTATAAACTGAAAATTTTTTTGATCTTTATCTCTCTTTTTTCTGCCTGTGTCTTCTTTTCTTTCTCTTACAAAATCATAACCTTCCAAACTGCTTGTGCAAAAATACTACAAACAAAATATTAATATTTTTTATTTCACAGGGATTTGGTTGGTTTGGATGTGGAGCAAAAATATAACAATAAGATACTGTGTTTTGGCTGAATTTTCTCCTTTTGGGAAAAATAATCTAGAGTGGGATATTTCACTGCTTTAAAGCTGTTCCATGAGCTACTGGGTCTTCAGAGATTTTTGTCATGACTAAAGAGCACAGTTTTATATAATTAATTTAAAATGATGGGAAGATCATAATCTTGCATGCCTTTAGTCATGTAGCTGTGTTCAGCCCTCTGGTAGAGATTTATAAACCAAAGTTTTATGCAGAGGAATGAGAGGAATGTTCAGCTCCATGGTTTGCAGGCATTCATGGTGGAGTTGTTTGGGTTTTTTTTCCCCCTTCAGCCTCGAAATGCACATTAAACTTTTCATTTAAAATGGTGTAACTCTGGACAAGCATCAATAAAATCACTCTGGTTCCTCTGGATTTATATCCAGAGATATGAGGAGGGACTTTCTCCCCCTGATCACGCTCTGAGGTTCAAATCAAACTGAAATGTTGAACTGAATCACTCACAGAAATGCAGTGTTCTAGTTGATATTGAGCCAAAACCATGAAAAATAATTTAATTTCCCATAGTTTTGATAAAAAAAGCCACAAAAAGTTCCAAGTTCACTCAAGCTGAGTCCAGAGATTTCCGGCAGCGAGATGTGAGGAATTCTTGAAAGACTTTGGGAATTCAGCAAATTTGGGGTGAATGTGGACTGAGGTTTGTGTTTAATTACAGATCCTACACCCAAGCAAATGTTGTCATCTTTTCAGCTATGAAGCTTGTCCCAGGTCCTTGACAGAGCTGCTGATTTCTGATGGATCCTGATGGATTCTGCTGTGATTATTGCATTTCCTCACAAGTTCTGCACTGAACATGGCCAGAAACTCTTTGTGGCAGTTACTAAAATAGGAAGTTACTCAGCATCGTGATTAAGAAGCCTATTTTAAGAAATTAATTTTATTTTTCTGTTTGATGAGACAGAGCTTTCCAGCTCTTCATCTACCTTGCTGAATTTTTGGTGGGTTTTGGTCAGTTTTGTGTTTTCTTTTTTCTTCTTGAAACAACATGATTGCTTTATATAATTTTTAAGTATTTGTTCCCTGGTGAGGATATTCAAGAAAACAAACATCCCAGTGAGAATGATGGGATGTAAGGAAGGATTTTTGGTAGTCCTTTAACATTTTGCTGTGTGCTCCTGTGCTCCCTCTACTGACTTTCCACCTGGGAATGACAGGACTGCTACAACACAGAATTTCCAGACACCATCACTAGGAAGAATATCTTGTTTTAATTAGGAAAAAAAACCAACTTATTTTCACATTTCCACTAAAGTTCTTGCCGTTTTGGGAACACAACTGGGAAAATAAATGGATGTTTCTAGATAAATGAGAAGAGTATTGTCTTTTTTTCTGATATTGGTGAGAATTCAAGAAAAGTGAGGAGATAATAAAGAAGCAAGAGACTCTAATAATTTATTTTAAGATTTTATGGAGAGATAAAAGATTATAGAATAATATAGAGAACATAGAAGCCATTGGAAGAAATCTACATCTGTGTCATTTGTTATCTTTGTTCAGTCCCATGTAACTCCAGGAAATTCTTCAGAGGAAGTTATTGAAATCCACATTGAAATTTGGGGTTGGAAATCTAGAAATTTTTCATTGCAGCAACAAAAACCCTTAGAATTCATAAGAGATTAAGATTAAAATAAAAAGCTCAACTTGTGTAAAGTGAAGTTGCTTTCAGTCAATGAAAATGTGATGTAGAAAAAGAGCTGATAAAACAAAGACATCATACCTGAGTACAATTTTGATATTTTCCTTGATGTGGCCTAAAGTCTTGACAGTTTTTTGGTTTTAACTCTGGAATGAGAGTTAGAGACATTAGAAAGTGGTTTCAGTCCAAAATGACTAAAAAAATTGAATTTCAGTGATTTGAAGAATAAACCACTTGATCTGCTTGGTGTTTTGGTTCACCTTCATCTGTCTTTGGAGTTATTTTTTCTTTAATTAGTGTCTGGTGATGAGATGAAATCTGGGAATAACAGCAACTTTCATGTGGAGATGGGAAATCTCTCTTTGGACTCTTGGTGGTAGATTTCACCTGCAGTTGTGTATTTTCCTGTTAGTTCATTAGTCCTGGGAGTTAATTACCTGTGAGGTCTCCTGAGACTCCTCTTCTCGTGGCAGGTCAGTTGTTGGGATGTGTTGGGTGTTTTTGGTGGGTTGGGTTTCACCTCCCTGTCTGTGCTTTCCACGGATGCCATCTGGGATCCCGTCACCATGGAATGGTTTGGGCTGCAAAGGACCTTGAGGGTCACCTAATTCCAGCCCCAAATTATTCAACAGAGGGGGTTCTGCCTTCTAAGGTATGGTAAATAAAGTGAATTTTGCTCTATCTCTAGTCCCATGTCCTGCCCTTCAGAGGACACACAGATCATCTTGCTGGGCACCTGAATCAAGCCTCTATTTCTTCCTTTTAATCAAACAAATTATTCCCTAAAGGCACCTTTTGCTGTACATGGACTTTTGAGGGGTTTAGGACTGACCAGCTGAGGCACAGATACCTTGTTGAAAACATCAGTGTCTGTGAGATGAGCCAGTGAATTTTGTTGTTTTGTTTAGGGGTGTTTTTTGCTGTTTTTTGATGTTTAGATTCTTTATATTTTAGCTCTTTCTGATGATTCATTTTTCCCATTGCTTTAGGGAAATTCTGGCACCCCAGTCCCAGGTCTAAATATTTTTATTTTCAAGTGAACCCAAAAACTCAAGTGATGAAAACACAGATCTGTAAGGCTGACAGTACCACAAGATGTGCAGTTATTGGGTTCCTGTCATAATGCATTAATATAAATGTTAAAATATTCCTAATGTGGTTTTGGAATTAAATTATATATATATATATGTGTGTGTGTGTGTGTGTGTATATATATATATGTATATAAGTATATATGTATGTGTATATATATATATATATATATGTATATATGTATGTGTATACATATATAAAAAATAGAAGTATATGAGACTTCTGAATGGATTTGACATTAACTGAAGTATTTTAAAACACTCAGGATGCTCCTGGCAACTCCAAAATATTTTCTCTTCAAGGACTGAAGTTGGTTAATGCTAATATTAGGTAGAAAATCTGAATCTCATCTCTCCTAAATTCTCCAGGTAGATTTTTCCAATGTCCCAAATCTTTCTCTTCTCTCTCCCTGCCGTGCTGGGGCTGGAGGAAGGAGAAAGGACCACCCTGGGTGATTCTCCTGCTCCAGCCAGAGGTGAAAATTCACTGCAGATGCTGTGCTGAGGTCACGTGCAGTGACCAGCTTGAAGTGTGAATCTGTCACTTGCTGAACAATTTGTCATGCAAAAGTCATCCCAGATTGCTTTTCCCTTTTGCCACTCCTCCCAAAAGCCCTGCTGGGAACCTGGGGTAGATCCCAGGACCCCAGGACTCACAAATGTATATTTCAATGTAATTTTTTCTCACATAAACAAAGCAAAATTTTCTTAAGTCCAAAATACTTAAATTCTCAGAAGAATCATATTTTACTAAAATATTTAATTTTTAGATTAAGATTGCATTATTATTTATGAATCTACTGCCTAATTTTGACCTGAACTAGAGCGAGTTGTTAAGCCCATAAATATATTTTCTAAATTTCCTGCTTTTTTGTAAGAAACACTAGTAGCAAGCAAACTTTAGATAGAAGGAAAGATAAATAAAAAGGAGAAAGAGTTATCACTGAAATGCAAAACTAAAGTAACAACTCATCTGGGTTCCTATAAGCTATGCACCAGCATTTTATTGAAATAGGAAATAACTAAATAAGGAATACCTGAGTTAGTTCTCAGGAGGATTAGTTTTTTCATTTGCAGTGGGTTTGAGGTTTCTCTTCTTGTTGTGCAGCTTGAAAATGGGGCTGATTTCCTTTCAGGAGCTGCTGGCTACCACTGACTGTTGTTTGGAGCTACTTCAGGTGCAATTTTCTGTCTCTTCCCATGGATGACTGATCCACCTACAGGAAGAGTGGGAGCTGTTCATCCCTTAGAAGAATACTAAACACAGGCTTGGGTTTAAGATTTATCTAATTAATAAAAAAAAAAAAGAAAACTTCTGCCCAGGGCCCAGAGTTCTCCAGCATCATTTGTCTTTGCTGCTTTTCTTTGTCCTCTCTCAGTGGGACGTAGAGAGGTATAAAAAGAAAGGGTAACAAAAATATATTGGTTAAGATTTGAGTCCACTTTCAGGAATAGGTTGAAATAAATTTCTCCCCATGTTAGATGCTGCAGATGAGATTTTCCTCTGTGTTGCACTTGGCTTTATATGAATGCAGCTGAGAAATCTCTCAAATTTCCTTTCTCTTGGAAGAACATATTTAATTATAATTGTCAGGAGGGTTTGTGATGATCCTATTTGCCCAGGTAGAGTTATATTTGTTTTGACTCCTGTATATTTAGTTTTGTGAGTATTAAAGCAGCAACCCAGTGATTCTTTGTTATTACTCCCTCTGATAATGCCCTTTCTGTCTCGTAAATAATAATAAAAAGTGAGTCATCGATACTTTGCAGCTTCTTAGCTACAAGGTGTCTGTAAGAGAAGTCAGTGTATTGCCCCGAGGGAGTAGATTAAAGGGAAAATGAGTGTGTTTCTGCTTACTTTCTTGGCTCATTGCTTTATGGATATGTGGGATCTGAGAAATAAATGGTGGTCAGAAAAGAACAAACACATTTATTAGGGCAGTTAGAAAGAGACACTGCTCTGCTGTTTGCCAAGGTCCTCCTGAGCTGCAGGTTTGGCAGCTCCCAAATGACACGGGCTGCACAGAGCTGATCTTGACAAAGCCTCTGGGATGTGTTAAAAAGCAAACCAGAGCAAATCACGTACTGGAAAGCATAACTCAATCAAGGAAAAATGTATGATTAAGGGCGACATGGGCAAGGAAAGCTTTGCCAGAGCTCAGGGTAAATATTTGTATCAGTGTGAAGTGAAAGCTTCACATGGCTGATGTCAAGCAGCTGGAATTTTCATTGTTTATAAACTTTTGTTGTTACAGTTGGATTTTGGCAGAAAAAGGTACCAAAGAGGGAACCGTTTCCCAGCAAGAAAGTTTGAGTTTTGATAAAACAGCTTGGGCAGATAGGAACTTAAAAATGCAAAAGTTGTATGGGACTTTTTTTACAAATAGCATCTCATGTGACCACCAGTTGCCTTGTGATGTGCAGCTGACTCATCCTGCAGGAATTATTGGTGTATTTTGTGGGCAAAAAAAAACCCCAAGGCTGACCACCAGCCTACTCTCACTGAGGTGACCAGAAACAGTCAAATTGAGATTTGAATGCTATCTTTAATAATTACAGCTTTACCTTGTTCTCAGTCCAGAGTGCATTTATCTTCAGAGAACATTGCCAGTGTGAGTCAAATATTTTAATGAGAGAAACATGACCTACTTGGGGGTTCAGCCCAATTTCTGGGTTCTATCCAGGAGCCTTAAGATAAACTAGAATGCCTTTCCCCCCACCCCTTACCCTTGATGCACTAAAACTGCAGCTATGGGCTTGTGTTGCTGTATTTTACACCATGTTTTACTCAGCAAGAATATTTTGAGGATTTTAGAGCTAATCTGTGGTCATATCAATCTTGGGATAGTTTTTTTTTTTAATTCTAAAAGAAGTACAAGGCTGGTTTTGGTTATTGTTCTTTAGATTGAGTCAGTTGTAAGACAGGAGGGAAGTGATTTATACAGAATTTGAGTCACTGTAGGTGGATTTTTTTAACACTGGAGGTTCTTGTATGATCTGGATCTTAATCCCAAAAGTTTGTGATGGGGCAGGTGTTTAACCTTTTTGAAGGTGAATTTACAGCTGAGCAACATTGGATCCTCCAAGGAAGCAGAGAGAAACTGAGGTATTTAAAAGCTCATTGGGAGAAAAATAATAAAATAAAAAGTGAAAGTTTCTTGGGTGAAAACTGAGGCTGGTGATTAGATTCCCAAGTAATGAGTTTCTGAGCTCTAAAGGAACCTGTGCTCTGCTGCAGTTGGATGTGTATATGAGTGTATGTGGTTTTGTTACACATGTGAAGATGCTCAATTTCAAGAGCTTTATATTTTTGTCAGAGTAAACCAGAGGCTACCCCTGCCAGTGAGAAACAGAGCTCTGCAAGAACCTAACAACATTACCCAGCTGCACTAAGAATAGAAATCAAGCCCCTGCTGGTATAATTAAGAAATCTTCACTTCCAGTCCCTGGGCTTTAGAGACCTGGATCACTAACTAATTCCAATTTAGAGAGCTTTTTTGATAAGAGCTTTTGTAAACTAGGAAATAAGCTGAGAATGAAAACTTTTCAGTGAGAGTATTTTAGCTGTGCACTCAGCCTGTTCAGTGTTATTTAATGTTTGGTCTGTCCTGGAGGGAAATCAGATATATCAGCATTGAATTGAAGAAATACAGCACACTCATGCTCCTAAGGGTTTTGTAAAAAAAAAAAAAAAAAAAAAAAAAGGTGGCACTCATCCATAATCTTGGATCTTACATTTGGAAAAGAGCAGCAGCTTCATTCATAAATGTAGGGCCTGGCCATGCAGCCTCATGGCAAAATCACCTCCTGTGAGTCCTGGCTGCTTGGACCTCTGGGTGATGTAGAGGTGGAAGTTCAGGCTGGGCAGAGATTTTTTACTTTATTAATTTTCTTTTTCTTTTTTTTCCCCCCTTCTTTTATTTTGTAATGTGAACTTCATAGTTGGGTCTGGTCTCGTTTGTACAGTGTTGGGAAGGATCAATGTCACCTGTTCTTTTTTTCCCAAACAAGATTAAATGTATATTTATCAGTATATCCTCTCCACAAATTTGAAGCATTTGGCAAGGATGAAAATCATCAGAAGCTTGACTGAACATCATCTACTTATTTTATATAAAAGTAGTTCCTCTTGCTTTGTTTTCATTATGGCTTCCATTCTGCTCATCTCATTCTTGTTTCAGGTTTTATTAATTTCCTTTATTCCTCACCACTTGGCCACTCCTCCTGCTGCAGTTTCCTTGAAGCAGCAGGCAAATTTGGTGCAACTTCTGTGTGATTCAAACCTTGTAACCCACACATTGCAGGAGGTTTAAAGACACTGGTGAGATCACCCACCCACTCATTACTTATTATTATTTTATGTATCATGGTGTAACAGGTCAAATATCTGCCTCGTAAAAGTGTGCACGGAGAGGGAAGTGCTGCACAGGAGGTGGAACACAGAATTCCATTTCCAGAACTCCTGTTGGCATCCAAACAGCTCAGTCTTTCCTACTTGGCTTTGGCACTAGGATGCAAGAATGGTAAACCCCTCAGTCATTTGGGAGCTGTGTAAATTTTGGGACATATTGGACCCATGAAGTGAGATAATAATAAAGTTCATTAAAATCTCTCACAAGAGCTGGAGAATTTTCCAATTCCTTGTGTGCTCTTTCCCATATGTTGAGTGGATAAGAGGGTTTGTCACAGAGTCACAGAGTGGGTCAGGCTGGAGGGGACCACAGTGGGTCATGGTCCCTGCTGCCACCCCAGAGCAGGGGCACAGGAGGGTGTACAGATGGGATTTCTCCAGGGAAGGAGGCTCCACAGCCCCTCTGGCCTCTGTTCAGAGCTTGGTCACTGCCCAGAACAGAATTCTTCCCCATATTCAGAGCCTGGCCCATGCTCTGAGCCCTTCCTGCAGATGCTGACAGGCACTGATGAATTCCCTCCCAGGCTGAACTGCTCCAGTTCCCTAAGCCTTTTCCCCAGCAGGGAGGTGCTCCAGGCCCTTAATTTTGTTAGCAGATCATGGCAACACCTAAGAACCTTTTACAAACTAATTATTCCCCACCTTACTCTAAATGAAATCTTCCTTTTATGTCTTTTCTCCTTTCCTCCTTCCATGATTCGATTTTAAAAATTGTGTCGAATTTGTCTTTCCAAAGTAAGAATAAGAATAAGAATAAGAATAAGAATAAGAATAAGAATAAGAATAAGAATAAAAGAATAAGAATAAGAATAGGAATAAGAATAAGAATAAGAATAAGAATAAGAATAAGAATAAGAATAAGAATAAGAATAAGAATAAGAAGAATAAGAATAAGAATAAGAATAAGAATAAGAATAAGAATAATAAGAATAAGAATAAGAGTGGAAGGGGGCTTCCACTTCCCAACAGAGCTGGTGGTGCCAGGAGACAGGGTACCAGATGTAGCTCACTGATTTGATCCAGCACAGGGGTTGGGTGGGCCTGAATGATCAGAAAGGAGCACAATGTGCTCAAAGTACCTGTTTATTCAGTTTTTGGCTTCTTCTCTCACGTGAGAACCAGAGCTCCTTGAGTAAGGAGCACACATAAGGTGTAGGAGATGGCAGCAGGTCATGGTTTAGGTTGGAGAGGAGCCCTCAGATCCTTGAGTGCATCCTTGAGATGAGAGAAGGAGCTGCCCAGCAGCTGGACCACACCTGTTCATATTTAATAATCCCTTCTGGCTCTGGTGGGGATGAGTTTTGGCTGTGGCTCTGTCCTGTTTGCCCAGTTGGTGGCATTTCCTCCCCATGGATTGCGTGGCCTTGTACTGGTGCCCTGCCCAAACTAATGAATGCAAATGGTTGTGCATCCAGCTTTTTTCAGGAGGGATTTCCATCTCCTTCCTGGGAAAGCTGCATCCCAGGTAACAGGATGGGAGGGACCCCGTGGGCACCAACATCAGAGCTGGAATTTGTGTCCAAGGCTTTTTTTTTTTTTTTAATATTTGAGTCTTTTTGGAGGCTGGCTACTGCTTTTAAAAGTTGCAACCTCAGTCATGTTTGAAGCTTGATTTAATTTGATTTTTTTTTTTTTCTTTTTTTTTTTAAGGAGGGCAAGAGTACAATTTAAGCAAACATTTTTTTATATTTTTTTTTTTTTTCCTGGAATGATGAAACTACTGCACTGCAATCAAGCTGCAATAAAAATGTGAAATACTGTCAGATGACACAAAGCTGGTGCAAATGAAAGCCAGTGATAGAGATAGAATCCTAAAACAAATTACAGGAAAAATCGGGGCATTTACTTCCAAAACACAGAAGGTAAACTAACCTTAAAAGTACTGGGACAATGAAATAACTTTGGCTGTGAACAGCTTCGGCTGAAATAGAAATGCACATCGCTTGTGCAGTGAAAATAATAAGTAAAAATAAAAATAAAAATAAAAATAAAAATAAATATAAATATAAAAAATAAATTAAAAAAACCCCGAAACTAAAATAAATATTAAAAATAAAAATAAAAAAATAAAAAATAATAATTCGGGAGCAGGCAGCGGAGGGAAGGCAGGGCTGGAGCTTTGCAAAGGGGACTGTAGGTGGAGCTCGGATCTGCGAATCCTCGCTCCGGCTCCACAATGAAGCAATTGTTCCCCGTCTCCGCTCGGCTGTCCCTCCTTCCCGCCCGGTGCTTCTTCGGGGGCAGTTCCGTGTTTATTTTCACGCGTTTTGTGTCCCTTTTATTCGTGTTCCGTGTGTTCGGGTCCCTTCCCCGGGCTGGCTGAGGCGCATCCCGCGGATGGATGCGCATCCCGGGAGGAGCGCGGCTGCTCCCGGAGCATCCTCGGGCTCCCCGGAGCCAAAAAATCCCTTCCGAGGAACACCTAATCCTTGGGCTGCCTCCAAACCCCGCAGTCTCTCTCTGCAGGGCTGACACGGGCCGCTTGGGACGCTTGAGGGCTTTAGGTGTGTCTCCCTCTGAAGTCAGCCACAGCCAAGCATGAGGCAAATGTGCCCAGACCAAAGAAAATAAATTATGCGGGCTCCAATTTTCGGCAGTTATGAAGTATTAAGTTGCGCATCTGAGGAATTCGCCCGGGGTTTAACCCTTCAGAGCCCGCGGGGAGGGTTCTGGTGGCTCCTCCTGGAGCTGCCCCGTGTGTCAGGGGGTCACTGATCACAGGGATGGAGTGCTAATTGAAATGCGTGTCTTAATTAATTGTTAACACGAAACAGGGAGAGTTGGGACACGGGGAGGAGAGACCTGGTACCTGTGTAAAAACTGCTCTGGGTTTTGCCACTTCTTTGCATCCCAGAATATCCCGAGTGCCACCAAACTTTTAAACAAAACTACAAAGTTTTATTCTCTGTTTTGGAACCTCGAGTGCAACTTCCTACACGACATTAGCAGGCACTCCAGCACAATTAACACGGCCTGGAGCTTTGGAGAAGTGCTCCTGAGCCGCTGCCATTCTGCGGATTTTCTTGCTGAAAAGGCATCAGCTCCCGGTAAGAGATACAAAAAGTACAGCCTGCCCTTCCTCCCTCAAGTATTTCTGGTTCTGTAACATCAAATATCTGGTACTTTGTGTTGCTGAAACTTGGAAGTGTAAACCCCACACTGAAAAAACAAACGGCTAATTTTTTTTTTTTTTTTTTTTTACTTGAAGATTTTTTTAAGGTACTTTCTTAAGCAAATAACTAGCCCATGGAAGTGATAGTGATAAAAAAATATGCAATTATTCAGAAGGAGGCTCTGGGCTTGTTCCCCCCACTCCCCTGCTATTGCAGTAATTAATGTTTGTGGTCTTCTTGCAAACCAGCCTGAAACTGAGTTTTGTAATAACTCCAGGAAGCTGCTCTGGTGGTGATTTCACTGAAGTTGATGCACCCTCCTAGCACATACAGTTTTCCATGGATAAAAATCACTGTTTGCAATCATTACACATTTTATTATTATTATTATTTTAAATCTTGGAAGGACCTGACCCTCAAAATTATAACAGACAACATTTTGTCAGCATGAAAAGCAAATTTAATCTTTAAAGGCAAGTTGGGATAATTGTTCTTGCTGGGTGTCCCTCTCCCAGAAGGGACACACCGTGGGGCTCATGGACTGTGAGGATGCTGGGCTGGCCACACAGGAGCTGGAAGTGCAGCAAAAGGGACACTTAAAAAATGTGGAGGTCGCTCTGAGGTCTCAGGGAATGCTGTGGCCCCTTTGCCTGTAACCTCAGTGGCAGGATGGAAATGACAATGACCCTGGAAGATTTTTGGGCTTGCAAAATGCTGTGTGCATCATTAAACTGCTTTTATGCCTTATGTACCTCTTAGAGATGACATGTTTACGTGGTTTGTATTACAGATGAATATCTCTCTGGCCTGAGAGTGTCTTTCCAAACTCCCTTAATTCTCATTTCCCATCTTCAGTGACATAATAGATTTAAAGTGCAAGGTAATTTTCCACCTCTGTATTTTTAGAAAGGTTTTCTCTAAAGAATAGAGCCAGTGTTTGAGGGGGTGGCAGCTGTAAGCATCAGTAAAAGATGTAAGTTGTAGAAGATAAGGCATGGAGGAGGTATAAATACTATTTCTGTGTATATTGAAAATGGCCCAAAAGTGAGGATGTGTTTCTTTTATAGTAGTATATTCTCCTTAAAGTCTGCTGTAGTAGGGAATGAATCAGGACTTGCATGTGTGTGTAGGGGGTTTCCTTTTTTTATTTTTTTAGGGATCACTTATTTTTTTATGTTTCAGTAGTGTTACAGTATTCCAAGAGTTTCCAAAAACAACTTACTGGATTCAGTGTTCTGAGTGCATTTTTTTTTTCCTAACTGATATGTGGCATTAAAATTCATGTAAAGTGGGAATATTTGAAAGTAAAGGAAGGGAAGTACAGTACTGGAGTAATACCCTGAAAAAAGTGAGTCTTTTCTACACTCACAAACAAATGGGCAGAAAGAATAAATGACTGGTTTAATCACTTAATAAGTAGTATTTAAAGCTTTTTTGGCTAAAACTTGGTAGAGAAATTAACCTATGGCTATTTTTGAGGTGGGTTTTTATTAATAACTTTCAGTCCAGTTTCCCCTGACTGTTTCAGGACCAGGTTGTAGGAGGCTGTTCTACACAAGCAACCCCTACACAAAATTTGTTTTCTAAGGTACCAAGTAGGTTTTGGGTCAATGTGGGAGCTCTGTCAGGCTCAGTGCCCAGCCAGTGTTCTCAGGATGGCTGAGATTTGTCAGGGGGACACAAATCTTGTGTTATTTCTTTTAGTTCACCAGTCCAGGGTAATGTACACATCAAAGCCAGGTCATTGTTTGTACCCCTAAACCCCACCAAACTGGAATTCACCCTTAAACTCCCAGAAAGTGCAGGAATTTTGACTTGTTTTACTTTACTGGGGAAAGCTCTGCTTGCTGGGAGCAATTTGTGTAACACTTTTGTAACCCACTCACTTTCCATGTGGGGATCAGGGATATCAGGTCATGACACTGTGGGCATCAAAAATAAGACAGTGGAGTCATCATGGCTTTTAGGATCAAACATAAGGCATTTCTGGAATGTATGAAAATCAGGGGTTTTGTGTGCTGAAGAGAAAAGAGGATTTGGGAAGTGTGGGATAGAGCTCTGTGCAAGGGCTTTAGTGAGGATTAGAGCACCAAAGTGTTTTGGCACATTTGGGTCTGTGCCAGCACATCACTGGGATGAGGCCAGATCAAAAACCTGCCTGTGGAGAGTCTCTTCCCTGCGTCTCTAGTCTGGTGGTGTTTAGGTGGCTGGATCAGTTCCAGCTTTGGGCAAGCTGGCATTCCCACCTGGAACATGTGGATTTTCTACCTTACACGTTTAAGGGACCCAGGAGATTTTCTGAAGCTTTCCTGAGCTCCACTTTTGAACCTAATCAGGCTCTTTTGTGGAATTTAGAGTCAAGTGGAAAGTGCAAAAGCTGGATTGTGATCAAGGAACACTTGAACTGGGAGGTAAGGGGTAAGGTGCCTCCTGTGACTCGTGAGATCCAAAACAGCACTGAGGATATTCTCTCTCCTGTTCTAAGAAACCAGATCCAAGTGGTTTCTTTGCTCTGTTCCCTTTGTAAAGTAGCTATGAGGAAAATTACAGATCAGTCTCAGCCAGAAAATCCATCTGGTATGAGAAGAAGGGGCCAAAGAACAGCTCTTTGAACACTCAAGGCTGCCTTCTGTCTTGACTAAACTGCCTCCTGCCCAGTGGTGGGGTCTCCCATTCCCTCTGACTCTCCTCATCAGCTCATTTTGCATGTGGGTAGTGAAGGTGCTGTGGTGAAACCATTCTTCAAGTTTTGAAGGATTTAGCATGGTATTTCTTGCCCTTGCAGAGGTGTCCTGCTCATTTCTCTCCCCAGGGTTCTTTTGGATCAGGTTGTGTCAGGGATCATTGGTATCAAAGTCTGGGGGCCAGGGGAGACTCCTTGGTCTGCTCTTACAGCTGGTGCTTTCTTTCACAGTTGGATCCAAATCTTTCCCCCTCCCAAAAAAAATTAGCAGTCACTTCAGTTCACAATTTTCAGCCAGAGTTAGGACAGAAGAAAGCAGGATTTTGCTAAATTTTGTGTTCAAACTATAAGAAAAGAATTGAAGATTGTTGAAGTGATTTTTTTTTTTTTTTTTTAAATTCTAAAGCTGGAGGGTCTCTGCCTTGCTTGGTAGAAGATAATTTTCAGTTTGTGTGCATTTATTTGAAGACAGGCTCACACTTGCAAAGTCTGCATGTCCTTTTTTTTCCAAACAAAGCAGGATATGCTATATATGAGCTATTCCCCACCTCTGGCCTGTGGCTTCAGCTGAAATTCTGGCAGGGGGTAGAGCAGAGCAGGCAGAGGGACCTGATCCCTTGTGGGACATGGTAGCTCAGGAGTCTCCTGCAGCCTGTCCAGCCCTCTCCCTGCTGTGCTGGATGGAGCTCCATGCTGGGCAGGACAGCAGCTCCAGGTGGCAATGCACAAGTGACTTATCTCACTGCACTCTGCAGTGGCAGTCACCTCGAATTAAACACTTACAAGAAGTTGCTTTCAGGCAGTTTCAGGGCAGCAAGAAAAAAACTTGCTCAAAGGTGGGATCAGGCACAGCTGCAAGAACATCTCCCTGAGGGCATCCAACATGCATGGAGCAGAGTCTGAGGGATGTGTCTGCAGAGGTTTAAACCTCTCCCTTGGCTTTCCTGTGACCCAGCTGGAAAGGAGATTATTCCAATTCTTGCATGGCACTAATGCATGCACAAGCTGCAGTAGGATCATCTCCACGACTTTTCTTTTATTATCTTCTTTCTTCTGCTTTCTGGAGAAAAGGTCTGGCACTGGTGTCACCCAGAAGCTGGTGATACTTGTTCTCCAAATGGTCTTTTTGCTGTGTGGTGATGGAATCAGGGCTGCCAAGGCAGTTGTGTGTTGGAGACCCCACACCTACCCTTGGGAAGGATGAGAGAACAGAGTTAGCTCAATTTGGGAAAGAGAAGCTCTGGGTGAGCTCATTGTGGGCTTTCCATCTGTGGAGCAGCCAACAAGAAAGATGGAGAGAGATTATTTATGGGGGCATGGAGTGCCAGGGTGTGGGGAATGGCTTCAAACTGAGAACAGGTTTAGGTTCAGAAAAATTCCTCTCTGTGAGGGTGAGGAGGGCTGGCACGGGTGCCCAGAGGAGCTGTGGCTGCCCCTGGACCCCTGGAAATGTCCCAGGCCAGGCTGGATGGGGCTTGGAGCAGCCTGGGACAGTGGGAGGTGTCCCTGCCCATGGAATGGGATGATGTTTAAGGTCCCTTCCAACCCAAACCATCCTGGGGTCCTGTGATACAGGTGATGGCAGCTGTAGGAAATGCAGCTGCAATCTGCAATGCTGAGCATGTCCATCTGTAACTGTGAGTGGAATCACAGAATCCCAGGATGGTTTGGGCTAGAAGGGACCTTGAACTCATCTCTTTTCAAACCCTCTGCTGCAGGCAGGACACCTCCCACTACAGCAGGCTGCTCAAAGCCCCATCCAGCCTGGCCCTGAGCACTTCCAGGGGTGAGGCAGCCACACCCTTCCTTGGACACCTGTTTCAGCACCTCAGCCAAGGGGAGGAACTTGTGTTTGTGGTACCAGAGACACCAGGTTACCTGTGCTGGGTGCTGCAGCTGAGAGTGGCTGTGGGTGTTTGTGCACAGGCTGTGATAACAAAGCTCTGCTGAGCAGAGGGATGATGGAGCTCCAGCAGCTCCTCCTTGGGCACATCCCTGCTCCAGGCAGGGCTCAGGGGGCTCTGGGCAGCTTGTGCAGCTGTGGCAGCGAGGTGTGAATGCTCCTGTGCTGCCCCCCTGCCCAGCTCCACACACCCTGTCCCTCTGTGACAGCTCTGCTGTGACAGCAGGTCCTGCTTGAAACCATTTCAGAGCCACAGATGACACAGAGAATCAGGCAGCTGACATTTCCAGGGAGACTGGATGATTCCCTGCTCTCCAAGATACTCTGCTCAGGGACACCCCCACTGCTGGTGCTGCTCCTGCTGAGGACTTGCTTTATTTTTCTGTCCTAGGTGCTGTGGAATATTGACCAGGGGAAAGAGACACAGGACTGTTTCTTGTGTATTTCCACATTTATTTATTTTTATTTTACAAATAAGAGGTGGATGAGGCTTTGTTACACCCATGTAAAGGAGGGGCACCTGGGTAAAATGTTTTCTTGCACTCTCTGGGAAGTATCAATAGCTGCTCTCTCTCCTCTGAGTTATTTTAATTAAGCTAATGAGTTTTAAACTTTATTTTGGGTGCTGTTCATCCCCTTTTCGTGCCCATGGGTCTCACCAGGCCCAAAGCACACAGCAGAGGCAGCAAAGGTGATGTTACCCTAAGGCTCTGAACTGCCTTAACAAGGCCAAGGAGAGAGTTTTTCTCAGTAAATGCTGCTGTTCCACCTCTTCAGACATCCAGAGGATTCAATAACAAACATGTTACAACAATTGATGCCTTGGGTTTCCAGGCATCACAATGGATAACTGAGGCTGTGCCACAAGAACCTAAGTGCTATGAAATACCAATAAATAAACTGAGATAAAAAGAGCTGATGTTGTAACCACTGGGAAATACCTATGGACTGCCATCCATGGAGTTGTTTTTCATTTGCTTTGGTGCCTTCCATAGCATTCCCCTGCCATGGTTTATTTCAAAGAAAATTGTTTTATTGACTTTGGAATGGGACCATTGCCTATTTTGAGAAGGGACTGGGGGCAGGATCAGAGGTGGTAATTCCTTGCACTAAATTTCATCCCATGAGTTCTTTGCACAAGTGAAACAAAACCTGAGTGAAAAATACTTGCTTTGTTCTACTTTATTTTAGTTTTGTGCTGCTGGGCTTTTTGTTTGGAGTTCTTAATAGAAGGAACACCAGTTATGTTTAAAAAAAAAAAAGAAAAATCTGACTTTATTTTCTATATCATTGAAATGAAGGTGTATAAGGAAATAGAGAGTCATGAGCCACATAGAGCTGCTCCACCCAAATTCAGGGCTTTGCTTGTCACAAATTCTGTGTAAGAAGACCTTGACTCTTTCCCCAGTGCTGGAAATCGCTGTCCTGCCTGCAGCCCTTGGCTCTCCTGGGACAGAGGCCCCTGCACATTCCCTCAGGAATCTCCATGCCTGCTGCAGTGGCACTTTTCTCAGCTGCAAACCACACTGGGTTTAAAAGCAAAACTTGTACCATATCAGGTTTTTAAGAACGGGGCCCATTTAAAAAAAGACAGAGTTTCTTTAAGGTTTCTTTAACCCCATTAACACAGCTGTTAAGAACATAACCACCAGACTGTGTTTATTTTTTGTGGGAATTCTTGGCAATCACTCAGGGGATGCTGTTTCCCCCACTTATTTGCTTCTCCCTCCACTAGAGGCAGAAATTCAGCTTTTGCTCTGTTGAAGAGTCGGAGAGCTGCCATCAGGGCTCTGTGCCCAAGGCAGAGGGGAGAAAAACTGCCTGGTTGCTTTGTGATAAAACACCCAAACCAGGTGTTCCTGAGCCTTTCATGGGCTGTTTCCTCTGACAGAATGGACAAGCTTGGATTTTAGGGTGTGAGGACTGAGATGCCTGACTGATTTGGAGTATTCTTGTATCATATAGAGTTATCACAAAATGGTTTGGGTTGGAAAGGAGCTCAAAACCCATCCAGTCCCACCCCCTGCCATGGGCAGGGACACCTTCCACTGTCCCAGGGTGCTCCAAGCTCTGCCAGGTGCTCACATGAACCTCAATGGACTGAGAGCCATGTAAAACCCTTCCATCTGTCTCTAGGGGTAGAACAGGACATGCCCAGAAAGTAAAAAAAAAAAAAAAAAAAAAAAAGAAGAACTCTTAATCAATAAAAATCTTTCTAGTGGTTTTTCTATATCTGGAAGTTAATTTTCAAAATGTCTTAATAGTCTCCTTCACCTTGACAACCTCATCTTTCACTGGTTTTGACTTCAGTCACTGTACAAGCTACAGTTGAAAGCAAAATCATTTATTTAGTTTTCCTCTCCTTTTAGAAAAGTATTGCATTGTATACTGGTTAGATAGCAACAATATCTTGTAATTTTTTTTAATCAAAATATTTGTTGTGCTTTTTAACATTGAAAATTACCAGATTTCTGAAATTTAATGCACAGTGTTGGCTTAGTAAGAGAAAAGAACCTAATCTAAAGATGGATAATTGAAAAATAAACACTAAAAATATTGAATACTCTTACATTTTTTGCACCTGAAGACAGTTTAAGAATGGGGTTAAATGTGGTCTAATGTCCATTATTTCCTGTTAATTTTTCTGACATCAACGAGGGTGAGACAATCCCAACCATTTAAAATGTGATAGAGATATTTTTACTATGATTATTTAAGGTCAATTCTTAGAGTAGGTGTGGGTAGGAAATGAGTTTAATCATCACATTAAGCAAACCTAATCTTTAGATCAGAACTTAATGTAACTAAATATGAAATTATCTTATATATTCTTGAGATTGTGAATCATTAGAATATTGTCCCTTGCTTGGGGAAGGAACAGTGCTCTGCAAAGGTGGGTTCTTACAATTCAGGTGTTGGGGATGTTTTACACCTTGTTCTGCTTCTTCATTCCCAGTACAGGTTTAGGACTGCTGTGCAAGGTTAGGCTCAATTCTCTATTGCAGGGATTCCTTGGGGAATGGAAGACTTTCAACTTTAGAGCCACAGTGGTGAGTTAATGGTGCTGTTATCACCTAAAAATGGCACAAGTGCACGGGGAGCAGAACTGTCCTGCAGAGGTGGCGGCTCGTGGAATCGCAGCCCAGGGAGCAGTCTCGAGAGGAACTGCCTGAGATGTTCACAAGGGCCAGGCAGTTAATTCATTCCATCCCTGTGGATCAGGAGGAAGGTGATAAAATCACTGTTTACAGCTGATGGTTTGTGCTGAATATAATTTTAAGCATTCGGCCACTCCTTCCCCCACGCAGCTGCGGTTGGGTCAACTCTGCATCGCGCCAACGCCTCGAACCTGTGACTTACAGCAATAAGGCACTTTTCTGTTTTATTTCTGATATCACAGAATCCTGCACGTGCATCCTGTGCTGCCTTCCCTCCTCCTGATATTCTTCTCTCTTGCCTCGGTTCCCTCTCTCTGTTCCGTGAGCGGCGGCGCTCCGATGGCTCCCGTTTTATGTCCACGCAGTTCTGGCGTTCCCTTACCATATGGTCATCCTGATGCTGCCATTTGCCTCAATCATCCTTTTTGTGGCTGCTTGAGCATCTTAATTGATCTCCTGAGCTGTGTTAAAGATTTATAACCGACGTCAATGTGATCCATTTCACGAGCACATAACTGCGCCTTTCCGTCCGATTGGACGTCCACACCTCTCCCTCATAAAAGTGCACAAAAAGCTTGGCCCTGTGTCTCTGTGGTGAAATAATGGACGTCTTGAAGGATATTAGAAACTTTGTACCACTCTACTCCAGCCAGAAGGATAAGCTGTGGCCCCTCAGTTGGTGCTAATAAGGTGTTCTCTGCTCCCTCTTAACAATGCCTTGAACTGGAGAACTTTTCCTTTCTCCACTAGCAGCAGAGATGGTGAAACTTTTTTTTTTTTTTTTTTTGAGTAATATTCAAAGCCATGTGTTGATAATATTGTTAAGCTGAAATGCATATATCAGAGTGGTGAGGGTGCCAGGAGCTGCTTTTGGCCAGGCCTGTGTTTCTTAGTATATGCGGCAGAGGCATGTGCAATTAATGATGTTGGCAAAAGGAGCACTGTAGGAAGAGCACACGAAATGAGAGGTTTCTGCAAAGTACTGTGCCCATCTTTTCATGCAGAAAATGAGTAAACCATTACTCCACATATGATTGGAGCAGAACAGAGCACTTTTTGATGGGGTTTGTCAGAGAGCGTTCAGAAGAAACTGTATATTAGAAGATAAATTTCATCACAGTTAAGAAAATATGTCTAAGTGTAGATAGGAAAAAGATAGGGCACGTCCTATGTGCCATTAGAGGGGTGGATTTTTGAGTATAAATGAGAGCCAAGTTTGTCTGATGAAGAATTTTCATCAGGATATCCAACTATGGTGTAATTGTTGAAAATTATCTTTGGCCAGATGTTTTTCTCAGGAGTTGTAGTCTTTGTGACTTCCTCTCTCACCTGTGCCACTGCAAATGAGCTAAAACCTTGATTTTCCTTCAGCTTTAGTTTTGATTAGAAGATGTCAATCTGGTACCAGATTTTTCACTTCTTTGATAGAACCTCTATGTAATAATTCCTGGTCAGACTTTACTCCCCACTGGCCAAAAGCTCAGCAAAGCAAGTTGGGTGAAGAATTTGTCTTGCAAAAATTGTTAGGAAATCTTTTAGTGGATGTGTACAACCCATTTACTTCACTATTCCTTTGTTAAGAGTCTCTCACTCCCTTCTCTTTGTGGTAGGAACATATTTGAACATTACTTTGTGTCCATGCAGGTAGTAGGCATTTGTTCAAGGTTTATTTTTTTCTTTCTTATTGGTGGTTTCTCTTCCACTTCTGGTCTCAAATGTCATGTATTTCTTTTTGGAAACTGTCATCCCTTTAGTGGGAAAATCAAAGTACTCTAAAGCTTTGTGTGATGTATAAAATTGGGATGAAGCACAAACCTGAGTTTCAATTCTCTCCCCTGAAAAAAAGATAAAAACTCTACACATCAAAGGAATAACATTAAAATATTAAGTTAAACTTGGTTCTAAAGTCAAAGCCTATTAATTAATCTTCCTAACACATTTCAGTAATCTTAAAAGCTGTATAAAGTTTGTTATTTTTAATTTTTTTTCCCTAAGGAATGGATTGAGCCTTTGGTCTTAGATCTTCCTGTATCATGGCCACAGTACATGGACAAGGTTGCAATGAACCTTCCAAGTTTGGAAGAATCTCTTTTTCTGAGCAGTACACAGTAACTTATGGCTTATTTTTGAGATACACATTGCTATTTTTCTCCACTTTGGAATACTTCAATTTTTAGATGTTTGTGGAGTTTATAAGCAAAAGTGACATGATCAGATAAAAGCATTTAATAAGAGCAGATCTTTCTTAATTGTGTGGCAGCCAAGATATTACCTCTGGTTCTTCAGTTCTGTTCCTCCTCATCTCCCCAAAACATTTGTACTCTAAATAACTTTCTGTGGTGTGTGGCCATTCCTTTGGGGTCAGAAACAGTGAATTTATTGCCTGAGTAGTTATATAGGAAAGAAACACCCAAGGAAGGTGTTTCATAGCTGAACTAAAGTCTTTATGAATAGTCTTGTATTCTGCTTGGAAATACTGCAGAAAAATCATCCCAGCTTTTGTTTCAAATAAACCTCATGGACTAAATATTAAAAATAAAAATAATGAAAAAAGAAAATCTAACAGGAAGAGGAAGCAAGCAATAGAAGTGTGTGCTCACCTTGGCAGTAGAGTTTGCTGATGTGCTGTCCATCACTTCTGCCTCCTCCAAGGGGGACTGGCAGCTGAGCACAGACACTTGGAAACAGAGAGAACCCTCACACCAGGCCTGTGTTTGTACATAGTGCTGGAACAGCTGGTTTGGATTTTAGAAATTCTGTTTTTATTAGAACACTGACTCTTGTTTATCGTTATTGATTTTATTGGGTTATTATTGACTGACTGCACCCCATGGGCCTATTAGTGAAGTGCTAGTAAAGCATTAAAGGAAGACTTGGGCTTTTCTGTGCTTTGTACTTACAACATTTGCTTTTATTGTGACTTTTAGCCAGCTGCCTAACTACAAACATGGGCAGCCTCACCCACCAGAGACTGAAAGGAGGACAAGAAAGCAAAGAATTTTCTGGTTTTTTCAATCTTTAAAAGAATAAAACAAAGTTTTGAGGTTATTTACTGTTTTGTTTGATTAATTCTCAGGGAAATGTTTACATCTTTCTCATCTCCCTAAGACTTCTGGCTAATATTAGAAATAGAACAAACTCATCAGTCTTACTCAAAAAATAAAAGTTATTGCAGATTGTTTTTATTATTATATGCTATTTGATCTTTCTGGGTGGAAAGGGAAATTTATTTTCTTATTAATATGAATCAAATGATACATGATACTCAGTTTAAACCAGTCAGAGTTGGGTGAACTCTGACTGGTTGTATATCAAAATCTAGAGGCCATCTTAATGAATTTTTAGGTTTGACTCTTTCCTAAAACAGTGTGTCTTCTCATAGTACTGTAATCTCTGGATGCTCCCACTGATCCAATAATTTTTTGCCTGTCCCTTTAGTGTTATTTTTCTCTCCCTTGCTCCACAGAAATGAAGTAATCACCTTTTTCCAGTGTACCCCAGTGTGGGTTGTGGGCTGTCCTTACTGAGCTGTAGCAGCATCAGGGGAAGAGGCACTGAGCAAGTGAATTAATTTGTGAAGATCCCACTCCAGGAAGCATCCAAGGCCAGGTTGGATGGAGTTTGGAGCAGCCTGGGACAGTGGAAGGTGTCCCTGCCCATGGCAGGGGGTGGGATGAGGTGACCTTTGATGTCCCTTCCAACCCAAACCATTTTTGGGACATTTGTGATTTACGAAATAGTGGAATAATCAACTTCATGAGTGTATAAGGGGACAATTTTCACCACAAATAAACTAAAAATTTGTCCTCTCATTAAACTAAGAATTTCTAGAACAACTTCCTTTTGGGTGTGGAGAAATGGAGGTGATAGTAGAAGAGAAACACAGGAGTCCTGAAGAAAGAAAACTGCACAAGCCAGAGGGAAGTGATGGAAATGTCCTGGCATTTGAGCACAATGAATGTTCACATTCCACATGGAAGCAAGAGTTTGTGTTCCCAAAACTACAAGCAGTCCATCATATTGGGATGCAAAGAGGTCTCAAACAGGTCCACTTTGCTGTTAATGGCAGCCTGTTGCTGCTCCTGACTGCTAAAAATGTGTTACAGGATAACAGAAATGGCATAAAAATGGGAGTTCTGCTTCTCTCTAAGAGCAACAGAGTCACCACACATTAATTATGAAAGTCATATATTTCTCTGTCAAATCTACTGCTGTGAGTAGTAATAGCTTCTTCTGAAAGCTGTCACAAAGTGAAAACAGTGACAAAGAGATGTCTCTGCAGCATAATGTCAAGCTGAACTGGTGGGCAAACTTTATTCTGAAAGGGAGTGGTGCATTTCTGGATTTGTGATAAGAAAACAGCATCTAGCACTGAATATACAGAGGTGAGCTATAGAAACAGTCACATATCTATAGGTTTAAAATTGAAAATTGAACAGATTTACTGCCTTGTCTCAGAAATAATTCACCAAGTTTATATTTGTATTTACTCCCTTTGCTGTGAACTTTGGGGATGGAAAGGATCACAACAGGTGAGAGGTGCTGAAAATCAGCTTGGGGTCTGAACTTTATGCAGGAGCCTTAGGACTGTAAATCCAAATAGAAGTTTGTTTTTCAAAATGATCTGAATGCAGGTTCAGCTCACAAAGGAGCCTCTTGGCCACTTCCAGCCAATCCAATGTGTGAATGTGCCATGAAGTTCAGGAAGAGCCCTGGGAACTTTGTTCAGATGTGAACACATTTTATTTTAAAAGCATTTTAATTTTGTCTTTGAGCTCCACGATGGGTGCAGCAGGCAGCAGCCAGGATCACCAGTCACTGTTTAATTTGCTGGTACAATCAAACAGTGAGATGCTCTCACAATTGACTGTGCCCACAATTTTGTGCTTGACTGCAGGTGCAAAATCGAGGATGCAAAAATCAGAGCACAACTTGATGATTGCTTAAAAATTTGGTCCATTCCTGTTCAAAAATCTTTAACTTCTGTTTGTCACATAAAATAAAATATTTTGGATTTGTATTTTTTTTTGTTTTTTTTTTGTTTTTTCTCAGAATTGGACTTGTTCACCAAAATTTACTTTGGTGAACTTTTTACCACCTGCAAGCAGATACCATCTTTTGCTGTAATTTTGAATGGAAAGAAAAAAAAAATATAGTGCTGTAAATATGATGTTTTTATAGCCTTTATTGAGCTTACTCCCCCCCCCCCAAAAAAAATTAATTTATCCCAGGTAAATGTGTATTTGGGCTGTTCTTATTTTTTCAAGGTTTTTTTAATAGAGTGCACAAATAGTATTTAAAAAGTCCTATCATATAAATAAACGTTCAGTAAATTATTTTTCATAATAGTCACCTCAGAAAGCTACAAATATTATGAAAATTGGATGTTGCATTTTTTCTCACAAAATATGCATATTAAAAAATGTTTTGATGATGCCTAGACAGAAATATTATGTTGTTCAGTAGCAGCAGCATTACACATTGACTTGTGTGAAACACAAAACTCTTCTGATACTGATATATTTGGCCAAATTTGGCAAAACAGCACCTCTGTGTTAGCCAAGCAACACAATTCAGAGGCTGCTTCCTTATATATGATTGAAGTGCTTAATATTGTTATTTTTTTGTAGATGTCAAATGTTCTGACCACAGATCAAATGGTACAATTTAGATTTATGGAGCTAATTAATTATTTCTGGATAGCAGTAAGCTGGATTTCCCTACTACTCTACTTCAGAAAATGGGTTAATATTCAGAGAAACACTTTTACTGTCACAAACTTAGATTTATGTTGCATTTTTGATAACTAAAAAAGCACAATACATTTCTGTAGCAATATTTTGCTTTCATTAGTGAAACTGAGATCAGTTTGTTGATCTACCTCTCTTTATTCACGTGCAATTCACAACCTCTCCTTTATGCTGAGGGACATTTCTGCTTGTACTGTTGAAAGATTGACCAGGGATAGTTGGTGGAATGAATTTCTCAATTTTTGTGCTCAGTATCACAATGGGACAATGTAGGACAATGCTTGTTGTAAATCAAAAATTGGAAAGTGAAGATTGAGTTTGTTTGGTTTGTGTGTTTGTGTGTTTTGGTTTTGCATCATTCTACACAAAATATTGATTTTTATTTTTTCTTACATTTGGGGGATTATTTTGTAGAAAGGATGGCATTTCTCTATCCAAATATTCCTGTCTGTTAACAAGAAGCCTGGATCTGCACTTTGAGGGTTCTCAGACACGTTTTGGGTGACAATTGGAGTTTGTAGGACATGACCAGTGCAAGGAAGTGTCTGCAAGGATCCTTCAAGCACCCTGTTGTTCCCATGTGCATTATTTTCCCATAGCCCAGAATTCCTCTTTACCCCTGCTCTTCTGCAGGTACCTGGCTGAAAGTGGAACTTCTGAGAGTTGTCCTACTCCTTTTCTGTTCATAACTTTTACCTCTGCTCCTCCTGCTACCTCTTCCAAGACTGCTGGAATTTTTAGTGGGCACTGCAAGTCTATTTTATTAAACGTTCCTCACTAAATAACAACAGAAAAGGTGCAGGGGAATTTAAGAGTGGGGTGGATTCTGCTTTCTTTTTGCTTTCCTTCCCTCATATCATCACATTTCCTTTACCTCTTTTCATTTTCCCAGTCCCTTCCTCCCTTCTGCTGTTCTATCCCTGCTCCTTTATAAATTCTTCTTCCTCGCATTATGTTTCTGCTCACTCCTCTCCATCCCTTGCCAGTTTTTAACAGTCCATGATTTCAGATGGAAAATCTGTTTCCAGAGCCCCTCCTCCACTAACATTAATGGCCACTCTCAAAATCCTGCCCTGCCCTCCGTCATCTAATTTCAGACGCTGAGGGGGCAGACGAAACAGATGGTTGGCACAGGGCTGGATGATTCACTGCTTGAAATCATGGTGCAACATTGCTGAAATTGGTGAGGGAGAAGGAGGTCTGACATTTGACAGAGCAGTGTAAAAATTGCCTGATCCAGGCAAAGTTCAGGCTAATCACTTGACTGTTATTTTCCAGATGCACTGCTCATGTGACTGTAATTGTAAAGACTGTATTGACAGTGCACCGTTTCCCAAACATGCTGCACTCATTCTTAACAAAATGATTCTCCCTTGGGATGCTCAGGTCAGGCTGCTGTGGGGAATTGCGTGTTGCCATTTATTCATCCTTGAATTTTCTTTTATTTTTTTTTTTTTTTTCATTGAGTGGGTTCATTCATCTACTTTCCGACCATGGGAACTTGTAGGTTTTCAGGTACACAGTCAATAAAACTGAACAATAAATTTCCTTTCAGGCAGGTTTCTTCATGAATTGGACTAAAGTGACAAGATTTAAACATGAAAAATAAAGAAGGAACATAAATAAGCAAGGGAAATTGTACAGCATCAGCTTTTCAGTGTGTGCTTGATGAAAGTTGAATGGATTGCTGTAGTCACAGAAATGGATCTTTACAAATATGAGACCCTGGTGGAATTGGGGCAAGTATAAGATCACATGGATTCTCTGGATAGTGTTTGCAGTTAAAATTGTGGAAATAACCCTGGCATCAAAATTTCATTCATTCTTCATAAGTAGCTGCTTGCTGTTGTCCATTTTGGATGTCCTCTTCAAAACAACCCCTTTGGACTGAGCCACTTTGAAGCAGAGCAGGAAATTTCCTGGAAAGTCATTTAATCAGTGAAGGCATAATGAGCACCATGGTGGGAATTTCTGTAACCACAACAAAACCCCAACTCTTAACTGGGTTGAAAAATGGCTTGGGACAGAGAAAGAAAAGAAACAAAGGTGAATTTTAGCTGATCAGTTAAATTTTGGGTGCTCCTGAGAAATCCCAAACCCTTGCTCAGCCCTGATGTCATTTGAAATGTCTGAGCATCGAGCTTGGTGAAGTTGCTTATAATTAGTCTTGCTAATTTTTATGAATTTCGAGAAGAGCTTCCCAAATGTTCCCAGCCTTCTGCTGCTCCTATTGCTCTAAGCACTGCTGAGAATCTCACTACTTATTTAGATGTCAAAGCAGTAACTGAAATATCCTTAAATGTCAGCGTGTTTTCTCTTTAACACCCTTGAAAATTAGGCCTTTGTTCACCTAAAACTGGTGCTGAAGAAGGGGAGAAGAGGTGGAAGAACTTTATTTGAAGTTTTCAGTGACTTAACTCCCCTGAATTGTGTGGGTGAAAGTTATAACCCCAGTGGTTAAAGAATGGACAAAGCCCTACATCATCTCCTGTGTTTTTCCTGCTGAAAGGCTGATTCAATTCACTCAGACAAAATTAACACCTGGAGAGCTTCAAACATGAGGGATGCATTTCCCAAGGGGTTCAGATGGCTCAAACTCCTCGAGACAGAGCAGGTCTGAAAACATAATGAGCTGCAAAGTATGAACATAAGTGAAAATGCTTCATCTTAAAGAAGAGCTTGGGAGCAGATGTGGGCAGCTCCAAACAGGGAAAAGCAGGAACGTGGGGAAGGCTTTAAATAAACTTTAGATGATAACCTTGTGGGCTGATAACTTATAGGAAATAAGGATTATGGAACTTTCTTCTGCTTGTGGAACAGGGAACTTTTTCCTCTGATAGCAATAATAGAAAAAAACTAAATTGGAGGCACCTGGAAGAACAGACAGAATCTGACTGTGGAAATCCCACGGGTGCCCAGCACTTTAGAAAATGTTTGACCTTCACTTTGGTTTGTGTGTGTAGACAAGAGGTTGGTGTTACCACTTGAGAAACTGTTGGTCTTGAGGTTCCATTGAAGAGTTATGGAAATTATTGCTTTTATACTTTTAAAACTGGAACTCTGCATCTTCTGAGTTCATAAAGCTTTGTTTGCTTTTTGTTTGTTCTGCTTGGGTTTGTTTGTTTTGGTTTTTTTTTTTGTTTGTTTTTTGTTTGTTTTTTTTCATTGCTTGTTTGTTTGGGTTCTTTTTGAGCTTCATGTGTGGCTGGGATTTTCTGGCAAACTGGTAGCTGGATTCTGTTCCAGACAGAAATACCTCACATGATTTGGGTGTTTAAAATCCTTCTCTAGCAGTGAGATATATTCAACACAATAAATGCACCTGAGAAAGGATTTCAGACCCACCTAAGACAGACACCTGCTTTTTGCCTTCTGAATTTCTTTGTGCACTGTAGGAACTCTGTTAACTCTTTCTGACCTTGGTGGAATTGGATGAGAACTGGCAGACACCAAAATATTGGTGGGTATTCAGCTGGAACTGATATTTTGCTTCTGACTCTCAATTCTGAGTGTTTTCTCTTCTCACAGATTAAAAAAAAAAGGAATCTTGGTGACAGGAAGAATTAACTTTGATGGGGCCACGAGTGTGAGGACCTGTTCCAGGACAGGGAGCAACTTCAGCACCTTGTTAGAAATTTCTTCTTTTAATTTAAATCTTTTTGCCTTCAAAATGTCTTGGGAATGAAGGTAATTGAAGCTGTAGGGTTGTAATAACAACTCCCAAATTCTCATTATTTAGTGTAATTGATGGAAAAGGCTGAGAAGTGGAAAAGGAAAATATTGACTTTCATGCATTTAAGTTTTATTTATGTGATGCTGGTCCAAAATCACCAAAATAACTCATGACACTTTATATATAAATGTGTATGTGTGTATAACTTGGGTCATTTGAAAAAAAATAAGCTTCTCAGTCTCCTGAAAAGGAACTCCCTCAGAGTTTGTGGAAAAGCTGCAGACACACTTTTGTCCTGTCCCACTATTCTCAAACTCCAAAGGCCAGAGAGGACTTTACATGAAGCATAATTTAATGATTTTTATCTCTCAGTGAATTCTGGGAACCTCTCCTATCTGATGCTACTGAACTTGATAAATATAGGGAGTTTTTCCTCTTTCCAGCCCTTGCCTTTTGGGATGGGATTTGGAATAAACACTGCTAATTTCACAGTCTCAGCAAAAAACCCTCAAAAAAGCAAAAACAAAAAAAAAAAGAAAAAGCCCCAAAAACTGAGGAAAAGAAGGCAAATAGCAAGTTTGGATGAGAGAAACTGATAAAATTTGGTTTGGCAGCATTTAGCTGGGAACTCATTAAAGTCTGGTTTACTTTCTAGGAATAATTCTAACTCTCTTGTAACTTTTTAAGATTTTTTTTTCAGGATATTGCTGATATTTTCACTTTTATGACTTAATGAATAGAAACATTCATCATTATAGGCAAATGTTAATACAAGTTTCATTATTCTCAATCCTTTAAACTTAAAGGAATTGTCAAGAAATTATTAACTGCATTAAAAATATTTCACTTTTAGCTGGCATTTGTTCTTACAGAGAATTTTTACTTTATTCTGAGATATATAACTATTTTAATGCAAATAGTCTTTTTTTAGCATATTACATAAGTTTCCATTCCTGAAAATGTATAGTAGTTGATAAATTATGGGAATGTATCTTTTACATGAATTGGCAAATACGACTGAGGTTATTGATGATTAGAAAACTAGAGTCAGATCTGAATTTTTCAATTATTTACAAGCAAGAATATTTTTAAAGAATATCCAGAATTTGCAGAAGGTGTGCATTGCAGTTAACTGCTCTGATTAACCACTAAATTTGTCAAAGAGAATAATAAAAAAATATCATTTGGAGGATACTTCTGTTTCAACAGAAACTCTTCTTATCTCTAGAAATCATCTGTGTGGTGCTCCTTCTTCCAGAATTTGTACAAGACAATCACAGCTAATTAGGAAAAACAGGGTTTGGTATTTCTTTTTTATGGCTGAGTATGTACAAGGCATTTACTTAAAAAGAAAAGAAAAAAAATACAATTAAACTGCATTTAAAGTGGAGGAAAGAGGGAAATTGGATCACATTTTGATAGTGAAAGCAGTGAGTGTCCTGGATGGAACCTTCATGGCACAATATTTACTGGCTTTTTTTATACTTAATTTTGGGCATTTTTGCAAAGTGGATAACTTTTTACCAAACTTGTTAAAGAGATTTGGTATTCATTTAAAGATTAAAATCAGCTTCAGCACCCAGTAACATTTCAGTATGGGAAAGACAGTGAAGGGAGGTTTAACTGTATCCTGCTTTTCTGAAAGGAAATCCTGGAATCCCAGAATGGTTTGGGTTGGAAGGGACCTTAAAGCACATCTCATTCCAAACCCTGCCATGGCCACACTTTTGATTAAACCAGGCTGCTCCAGAGCTGTTTTACCATTTCATGAATTATTCCTCACTATTGGATGGGATAAATGGGATAATTCTGTCCTGGTTCAGGATTTGGTGAGTGTGCTGTACAAAATGCCCATGGAAGGCTGAGTAGAAAATAGAACATAGATTAGAATAATGGAATATCCTGAGTTTGAAGGGACCCACAAGGATCATTGAGTCCAACCAGCAATCCCACCCTGGGCATCCCTGGGAGCTCTGGCAGCCCTCTGGGGGAAAAAACCTTTTCCTGACACCCAACCTCACTTCTCCACCCAGCACAGCTTCAGGCAGTTCAAAGAACAGCAATACAGTAGGATGAACTCACACTATTTATCTCTGGATTTGCACATTTCTTCCTGTTTTTAAGCACAGTTTGGAACTGCTCATCCCATTCACTGCAGAAAAGCCAAGTTCAAAACTGGGCTGCAAATTAGCAAGAAAAGAAGTGCTGGGATTTCCACAGAAATCTGTTTCACATCACTCAGCCAGGCAGGGCACTGTTGTGAGCTGTAAATGTGCTTTTTTTCCCCTGTGTGGGCAGTGAATCAGCAAATGTTCCTGGAGTTCAGGGGGAATTGTCAGGTGCTGTTTGAACAGCCAGGTTTCACAAACTCCAGGGTGGGTCCCACCTTGGAATTAGGGAGCCCATGGCAATGTCAACACCTTTATCTCTCCCCCTCTCTAAATTGGGAAACCAATGCCTCCCAAAGATGTGCTGCCTGCTTTGGTTAATTGATGCCTGACCACAAACTGCTTAATAAATAAGTTCTGTCTGGAAAATATTATTCCCTGAAATCATGTCTGAATTACCCAAAAGTCAAATTAAGTAATTGAGAAAGCATCTGCTGTGTGGAAGGATGTTTGTTTGTTTGTCCTGTGTTTTGTGGTGGGTTTTTTTTTTGGTTTACCAGGACAATCTCTGGAGCATCATGTCTGGGAGAAGGTTTATTTGCAGAACCACAGCTGAAATCTTGAGCTGAGAGAACATTACAAAGAAATGGCATGGCTTTCAAATGAGGGCTACAAATAGGTTTGCAACTTTCTTCTGTCTTTGGTAAATTACCCAAGTGAAGCCAAATCACATTCCTAAAGACAGTCCCCTGGCATCCTTCAATAAACAGATTTTGCCCTGTGTATAAAATGTTTAGCTCAGTGCTTTATGAAGTAAAGGTCATCTGAACAGAGATGTTGCAATAAAGAGCTGCCTGAAAGTGCCTCCACTGAGCGTGAATAGCAGCAATATTGCCTTGAAAACTCTGGGCTAATTGATTAAACTTCCAACAAACTAATTTTAATTAGCCATACTAGCTTAACTTTCTTCTTCCTCTTTATGATTCTGAGGGTTTATTAATGGTGCGTGTACAGCCCCAGTTATTTATTAGAAAAATTGATAAGGTATGAGAGAGAAATATGAATATCATGCAAACTTTGACTGTTTTACATGACTGTTTTATGCTAAAATGCTCCTGCTTTCAGCTGGGAGGTAAAAGAAATAGCACTTTCTTTTTTACATTGTTTTTTTCATTGGTCCTTAACCATATATTTGAGCCCTAAATTCATGTATTTACACCCTAAAATTACTCCAAACTCTGATACCTCTCTTGAAACTCTTAGGAAAGAATCACTGCACACACCAAAGGTACATCTTTTACTCCCTCCTTATCCTCTATTAATATCTGTAACAATTCAACCCTGTCCAACCTGACCTTGACACAGTTGATAACTTTTCATATATTGATGAGTAAAACCTCTGGGTGTGCTGTATCTTTATGCAACAGCCTTGATTTCAAGTCTGTAATTGTAAAATTAAGTAAAGACAAAACTTTTGCCTCAATACATACTGAAAAAAAATTTTTTCTAAGAAATGTTCGTGCAATGGCTGAGAAGGTGGCATTTTTCTCCCCCTTTAACCCATCTTACTATGGATGTATAAATGTTTGAGATGTGGAAATGGGATCTAAACTTAGTACAAGAGGTCTAGAGAGGGGATGTGGTGTGAAGATGCCACCACTAATCTGAAATTTCATGTACAGGCAGTGTGGTTGTATCAGGGTTTAAAACCAGACCTGCAGCATGGTCTGCTCCTGCCTCTGGCACTGAGCTTGACACAGAATTATTTGGTTTATAAGGAACCTTAAAGATGATCTGGTTCCAGCCCCATCACGAGCACTCTGTCCTTCTGCTGGGTGTGTCTCTTCCCCTGGTGGATTGGGGAAGTTGTGCTTTGTGTCTTCAAGGATAAAATGGTTTTATCTCCTGACAAAGCACGTGGCAGCAGCTCACCAGGAGGTTTGTGGTGTTTTTAAAGCCTGTGTCACCAGGCAAGGGGATGCAGTTCTGTGTTGGTTTGGTACTGAGGTTATTTAAGAGGAGAGCACGGGAAGAGTTTTGTGATTTACAGATTTTCCTGGGCTGATGAAAACTGTGAAAGTGAAGAGACAACTTTGTTTTTCTTTTGGAAAAAATATCTATAGCCAAAACAAAACTCCTCTCCCTGAAGTGAACAGAAATAATTATTCAAGTGAAGGACTGACTATAGTGTCTCTGGATGTAATTGTTAAGAGATGTGGCAGGTAAAGGGAAGGAGAGAAAAGGTCTGAAAATCTTATTCTGAATTTCTTATTTTCTCTGTGTTAATAAATTTCTTTTTACCCTTTAAAGTTTTAGGCCTGCCTTTTTTTTTGCTCCTAATCTTATCTCACAACAGAAACTGAGTATATCAGAATTGGCAAACCTGAACTAAACTAAAAAAGGAGGGAGGGAAGCCTCCAACCCCATCTCTGCTGTGGGCAGTGGAGGAGTCCAAAAGCACTTTCAAAATGGGACACATGGACAAATAAACCTCAGTGCCTCTTCTCCCTGCTTTGATTTCAGATGTGTCCCCTCCTGCTGCAGTGGGGCAGCAGCCAGTGTGTTTCATGGGAGCTGGACTGAGGAAATGTCCTGGATGACCAGAACAGCCCCGTTTATTTAGGTGGTGCAAATCTGGGGCAAAGGCTACGACTGTCTTTAAATGAGACACTGTAATAGGTGTTGGTTGTGCAATGTGGGCTTGGAGCTTCAGTGTGTGAGTGTTAAATTTCTTACAGTACCCTCAGAGCTGGGGACTCACTTGCCAAATAGGCTGATCCACTAATTCACTCTGCTTCGAGCTGCTCTCAGAACAAAACCAACTTTCAAACGTTTTCCATTTGCAATTGTAATCAAAGGACAAGCAGTGATACAAGAAATGAAGCAATGTGGGTGAAGTAGAACAAAATCATTTAGTGGACTACTGGAGTAACAATTTAAAATGTTTAAACATGCCAAAAGGAAGGAGGGGGAAGACCAGAATTCCACTTTCATGAACAATGTATCAGAAAATGAGAGAAAATATCAAGTGCTGGCTAGAAATCTAAGGTGAGGGTTTTCTATTTTGTGTGTTTAAGGATTTAATGCATTTGAAAACTTGGCAGGCAAGTTCCAGCGTTGGAAGCACGAACTGATGTTGTACATGGTTCCTCAGTCCAAGGGAATATCTAGCTTGGATGGCACAGGGAATGAATGCCAGTTAAAACAGTGCTAATGAGATAAAGACAACAGATCAGGGATCAATAAGTGTCCTTGGGAAGAAGCATTGAGGTGGTGAAGTGATTTCATCACCTTGTGGCTGGGTTAGAAATGGGTATGATGGTGAGGACTGGGATTTTACAGGACTAGTGGAATTTGTGTTCTCTCTTCAACCACACATTCTTTAAGATGCTTTTTTAAATAAAGTCTACAAAATGTTCCCAAACCAGCTTCTTTTTCTGTCTTCTCCTCAGCTTTTTCCTTCCCCTGCAAATGTCATAGGAAACCCTGCAGCCTCTTCTCCAGGCTCAATTAGTGCTTTCAGTTCCTATTAGGTTTTGGGATCCATCTGACCCTCCTGGCCAGTGCCTTCCCACCAGCAGAACTCCCTCCAGTCCCTCCCAGCTGCCCTGGAGGCACGAATGGAGTCTCCTCTAGCCCTTAATCACTGTTGATTCAATAAATTAAAAACTGCTTTTGTGTTTGATTTGTGGGCACGTGGCTGCTGCCCTCTGTCTTGCAGCCCCTGGGTGCTGAGGTTGTCCCAGCAGAGCTGCTCTGTGCTCAGTGAGGTGAGGCAAGGGATGGAGAAATAGTCACCAGGTCTTTAACTGGTCAATATTACTGCTTTTTGGTTTTTTGGGGTTTGGCCATTTGAGTTTTGTTTGCTTTTACCTGAGGATAATCTTTCCAAAGTAATGTAGTCTCAAAAAATGAGTTCTAATGTGGACAGAGGTAGAAAAAGGGAATAAAGCAGATACAAATCCTGTCACAATGAGGCTGAGAAGTCATGCTCTAGTTTCATATGGACTTTAGGATGTGCATTTATCACTGGATGTTTAAAGACTTTGATGCACATTCACCTTGTTCCTCTCCAAATGGGAGGGCTTTGTGTTTGTGTTCCATTAGCACAGATAACAAAACTTACCTGTGTGGCTTTGGCAAGGGCAAGAAGAAGAGAGTTTCCTGACAGATTTCTGAGGCTTTTCTGACTGATTAAAAGCTTCAGAAACTCATTTAGAAATGATGACTACTTTGTGAGTTTTGTTTACTGGCACAGGGTGCCCAGAGAAGCTGTGGCTGCATCCTTGGAAATGTCCAAGGCCAGGTTGGATGGGGCTTGGAGCAACCTGGGGCAGTGGAAGGTGTGGGATGAGATGATCCTTAAGGTCCTTTCTGACCCAAACCATTCTATGATGCCATTTTTGTTGATTCAAATTGAACATCATAAAGAGGAAGGAGAAAGAAACGAAAAAAAAAAAAAAAAGTTGTTGCCCTATTCTATTCTATTCTATTCTATTCTATTCTATTCTATTCTATTCTATTCTATTCTATTCCATTCCATTCCATTCCATTCCATTCCATTCCATTCCATTCCATTCCATTCCATTCCATTCTATTCTATTCTATTCTATTCTATTCTATTCTATTCTATTCTATTCTATTCTATTCTATTCTATTCTATTCTATTCTATTCTATTCTATTCTATTCCATTCCATTCCATTCCATTCTATTCCATTCTATTCTCATCCATGAAGATTTTGGTAGGAATTCCAGCCCAAAATGTGGCAGTAATTCCATATTGTGTCTTGAAACAATTAGATGAGTGTTTTACTGCCCAGGAGCTCATCTTACCTGGGCAGTGTTGCACATGAACCCTTAAGCACCTTTTAACGAGGAGCTGGAGTTAATGGCCCTGAGCTGCACTTGGAGCCATCAGCCCTTCCCAGACGGTCATTAATCCTCAGATGCTCATTAAAGATAGTATTTTTGAGCTTAAAAAAAAAATAAAAAAAATTCTATGCTGCTTTTCCTTTAGGAGACTTGTTTTTCTGCTTCCAAGAAGGTGCCCACCCTGGCAAATATTGGGATTTTTTGCACCCCTGTGACCCCCCTGAGGATCAGGCTGGAGCTGAGGTTTACAAAGCAGGATAGTTCTTAAAACAACATGTATACATAATATTGCATACATAATAGATGGGAATGGTTCCAAAACAATCTATTGCATAATTACCTAATTAATACAATCTGTAATAATTAAAAATCCTTTGGAGAATTTGTAAAAACATTTTACTATGCATGTGTCATAGATAATTTTTAGACTCGGTGTCTCAGCTGTTTGCTTTTTATTTTTTTTTTTTTTTCCTTTTTAATTTGTTCTTTTAAATTGCCAACAGTCTTATTGCTGCTTTGTGGCCCAGGCACTTAACAAATTTCATTTCTCAAATGGAAGGGACTGAATTTTCTCCCCAGAAGTGCAGTTCACAGGCAAGGGCACCATTCAGCACTAACTTTTCTTTTGCAGAGACAAACACAAAAGGCACGTTTAAATAAGTGTATTCCAAGGGCTTTTTCAACTGTTGGGGGGAGTTAATAAAGCAAAATAAAAATTTCAAAGTAACAAAAATTGCTTTGGGCTCGACTTTTAAATCAAGATAGAAAAATTGATTTTGCAGATGCATTATAACCCTACTCATCTCAAAATGGTCCCACAGTGCAATTGTATCAGCAGTGCTTATTTATATTTATATCCAGCAGATATTCTGGAGCATTGTACAACCTCTGCCTCTGTCAGTATCAGCTCCATGGCCTGTGGTGGTGCCTGTTTGTGTGCTTGAGGTGCACAGGCAGGACAGGAGTGACCCCAGAATTGCTTTTAACTTATCTGGAAGTGTCCAAGGCTGGGGTTGATGGAGCTTAGAACAACCTGGGCAGTGGGAGCTGTCCCTGCCCATGGCAGGGGTGGAATGGGACGAGCTGAGATGAGATTTAAGGTCCCTTCCCACCCAAACCATGCTGGGGTTCTGTTCAGCAGAGCACAGGAGCAGTGTTTGCCCCCAGATGCAAAATTCTAGCTCAGTTCTCCTTTCTCTACCTTTGAGACACCATGGGAAAGCTTTTATTTTCTTTTCCAATTCCTTTTTTCTTTTTTTTTTTTTTAGTTTCTTCTAAGAACCCAGTCAGGCATCACAAGGAAAGGGGGATGATGAAATCTGCTCTGTCCTGGACACCCCCTGACTGCAGCTGATCCAGCGCTACAAGCAGAAGCTTTTTTCTCATTTTTCTCTCTCTGTGATGCATAAACTAAAATGGCTTTGATTCTGTGATAAATGTGGCTGAAAATACTCTGTCTAAAAACACTTAATATCAGGAAATTCTCCCTGTGAGGGTGGTGAGGCTCTGGCAGAGGGTGCACAGAGAATCTGCCCCTGGATCCCTGGAATTGTCCAAGGCCAGGCTGGACAGTGAAACAACCTGGGACAGTGGCAGGAGGTGGAATGAAATTGTCTTGAGGGTCCCTTCCTGCCCAAACCATCCCATGATTTTGTAATTACTTATAATTTTTACATCCTGGGATTTATAATTTTTACATCCTGGGATGTATAACCTCGATTTTACTGTTACCAAACCACCACAAGCTCAACAATCAGGCAGAAAACTTTGCAGCCCCACGATTTTGTGCCATTAAAACCCACCCTGACTCCTTATCAGGGAGAGAAATTTCCTTTGAATAGATGATTAAGCATAGTGGACAGCACTAAGTGTGTGGTCAATGCAGGAGGTGCTCGATGAATAATTATTAGAAAATAAAGGATTTTTGCTTCATCGAAGTGTGGGGTTGCATCTAATTGATTCTTAATTGTGAAATCCATTTTTCACCTCAAAAGAGCCACTGATAGTCTTGTCAGCTGCTTTTGTTACTCAGCTTTGCAGGATCTGGAGTCTTCAGTACCTGAAATGAAAAGATTCACCTTCCTGTACTTGTGGTTTTTGCAAGGCCAGCAAATAACTCACTTTCCAGGGAAAGCAGAATGGAGAATTTGGCATTTTGGGGTCATTGGTGATCATTCACACCAGCTGATGGAAAAAAAAATTCCTAAAATAACAAAGCAAAGAGGGGGGCTGCATCCCACCCCAGACTCTTGTGCATCACAGAAGGAATTAGCAGGAGATGATGCAGGCTGAGCTTGGTGTCGTGGGTGATGCTGTTGTTGGCTTTATTTAGTGCTAGCAAAAACGTAAAGGGGAGGTTTGGAAGCAGGGTCTCCTGGAAGAGGTTTTGGGTTTGTTTTTCTCTTTCCTGGGGCTTTGCCTGGGTGCTGGGATGCCCTTGGCTTGCCAGCTGAGCACATCCTCACATTTCCCTTCTGTAACTCAGAGATGTGACTTCATTTGGGCTGATCCAGATGGAATTGTCTCTCCAGAGCAAAGCAGCATTTTCCAACCCCCCTGACAGAAGTGCATGAACTCCAGTTTTGCACTCAGAGTCGACAGACAAGGCTCAGGATTAGCCCAAACATGAGTTTCAGTCCCCAAACCACAGCACTGTGGGTCACTGGCCAGCTCTTTCCTGTGAGGAAATCCCCCTGCTCAGTGCCACTGGCAGTGTTTGTCAGTCACAAACTCTGCTCCAACTTTTGGCAGCAGGGCTCAGGCAAGCCAAGGAGCTGTTGTGCTCCCCCCAGATATGTCCTCTACCTTAAAATATTTAATTCTGGCTGCACATGTTAAGTAACTTCTTGATTTTTTCAAACTCGAGTGACAAAAATACTTTTTTTTTTTTTTTTTTTCCTTCTGTTTTGCAATCACTGAATCATATGACCAGCCTAAGGATATACAATTTGCAAATGAAACCAGATTATTATTAGTCTTGGCTATTTCAGCACAGAGAGGGAAGGAGGAAAAATCATGTGTACATTTTTTAGACCAGTTGCAGCTTTTTTTACCATCTTCTCAAACACACACTGAAGAAGGTAATGACCACATGAAACAGGTTTTTGTGCACAGGGTGGCTTGTGCAAGTGGCAGCTTGGAGCAACCTGAAATGCTACTTTTAGTCCACAAAATAAAATACTAAATCAAAACCCAAAGTGTATTTTGGGCTTAGGTGAAAAGTAAGGCACACATTTGTATGATTTTTATTTTTTGTCACGATTTTTTCTTCCCCACTGGCAGGAGAATTCTTGAGAGTAATTGTGCCAGCAGATTAGCATTTCCAGTCCTTTAATATACATTCCTGGAGGTATTCTCTTCCAAGGAGAGCACTTCTGGGGCTGACAGCAGCGTGCTGCTGGTGCTCCAGCTCTCTGGCAGTCAGTGTGCTCAGCATCACCTTCCTTTTGCTTGGAAGGCACCTGTGTCTTATTTGCTGTGTTACACCTTGGAAGTTTTGACTCTTCAGGGAGATTCTTGCCAGGGGCTCCTGGGAGCCTGTCACAGCTCAGCTGATTACCTGTAACTCCTCCTGGGTCACCACTCAGGTGTCACAGGTCACTTGCAGCAATTTTTCTTTAGAGCCATAAATTGGGGGTGACTGGTGTTATCCTTCCTACACCCTGGTTTTGTTTTCCTGCTAATTCCTTCTGTGATGCACAAGAGCCTGGGGTGGGATGCAGACCCCCCTCTTCACTTTGTTGTTTTGGGATTTTTTTTTTCCATCAGCTGGTGTGCAATGATCACTAATGACCCCAAAATGCCAAATTCTCCATTCTGCTTTCCCTGGAAAGTGAATTATTTGCTGGCCTTGCAAAAACCACAAGTACAGGAAGGTGAATCTTTTCATTTAAGGTACTAAAGACTCCAGATCCTGCAAAGCTGAGTAACAAAAGCAGCTGACAAGACTATCAGTGTTTTTGTTCCTGAAAAATGCTGGTAAAGTTGGTAGAGCCCTTCCAGAAAATCTGTGGATAATGCCACCTTGACTTGCAAGAAAAGAAGGAAGGCATCAGAGCATAATACAGAATGACTGAGGTGTGCTTTTTTTAGAAATGTAGTTTTACTTGTTGCACAGAGTTTACTCTGTGCAAGATGCTTGGCAGGGCAGCAAGATTTTTCATTTATACTCAGTCCTGTCCCATGTCACTGTCTCACAGGCCTTTTCCAACCTAAAGGATTCTGTGATTTTGTGTCCTGTAGTACTTGGGTGGGTCTGTAAGGGCACAGCTCAGAGCTCTCTTCTGGCTTCCTCAAGAAAAACAGACACACAGAAAGTTCTGAAAGGGTTTTTCTCTGAAGCAATCATTGCATCAACCAGGGGAAGTCCATCTCTAATGCACAAAACAACCCTGGTTCCCCTCCCCAAGACCTATTCCTCCATTTCTAACTTTGTGTAAAGTTGAAATTCTTAACTTGGCCAGTTGTAAGAATAAAGCCCAGCACCCCTCATTATGATTTATTGTGTCTGGGATATAAATCCTTCCCCTCTAACATCATCATGGACTCAAAGTGAAGCAAGCAGAGTTGCATATGGATCAAATGCAGCCCATAATTAACCAGTGCTGGCATTACATTATTACTGACAATTTACAGTTCCAGTGCATTTGCACAATGCTTTATGCTGTGATTATCCCATGGAAATTTGTGATAACTATCACTAAAGCTCACATTTAAAATTTTCTTTTTTTTTATTTTTTAAGGCATGAGAACAAGATAAGCTATTAGAGAATTTTACAGGTGTTAGGAAAATTGGTTAAGGAATTATCATGGGTATTTCAGGATTTGTGTTGTTCCCCACCCTTTTCCTCTGTGTAAGAGCATTTTGCTGGCACCTTTTAATAAGAATTTACAGGTAATTAGCAATCTGTGACTCCTTGCTCTTTTCCCTTTATAAATATGTACATTTATGAATTTTTATTTATTTGCAAAATTTAATACTTTATGAAACTTTATGAACTTTATGAAAATCTCTGTCTTGGGACTGAAACTTCTGATTCAAACTTGAAGCAGATTTTCTTATGCTTCTGGATAAATCACCTGTAATTTTGCTTGATTTTCTCCTCACTCCTCCCAGATTATCCAAAAATATTTAAAAAAACTTTGAGGTGGTGTTTTTCTCCCTTCCATACACTGTGTGATGGAGCAGAAACTTGCAGAGAAAATGAAGTCATGAAATCTCAGACAAAAGCAAGTAAAAATAAATGACCAAAAAAGAAGTGAGGTGTGAAGTAGGTAAATTTTTAGTAGCTCTGAAATGCAGATCCCAGTACATTCCTTGCAGATGACATGATTCATATAGTTTTATTGCATGCAAAGTTTATTTTGCAAATTATGGATCCTTTGATGCCACAGCAATGGGTGCTTTAGGAATCCTGGAAATTCTGGATGGATGCAAATAAACCAAGCAGTGAATAGCAATACCAGAACAATACCCTGAAGGATTTTATGTTGGCCAGGGACTAAATTTTATCATTCATTTTAGAGAGAGATATTTATTACAAGAAAGTCTTCCTGATCATTTTTTCACAGTGTGCAATGGACCATTATTTAATTAGATGCCATATAAGCTGGACAAGGGAAAGTTCAGCAGGGCAAGAGCACTTGGGATGCTTTGTGATTTGTTCCTTAACTATGAGTGTACTCAGTATGGGTTTCCTAAATGAGGAATCTCTGCCTGTGAATGCATGAGGAAATAGGATTTCAGGCAATCCATGGGTCCAAAAAAAGAGGGGGCATAAATCTTCCTCAAGGTACCTCCTTCCTTAGAAATGCAAGCAGGCTGAGAGGTTTTTCTTCAGGAGAAATGAGGTGAGCCCACAGTAAGCAGGTGACACAGTGTTGAGTCTGGGGACATCAGGATTGCTTGGGGAAGGGATGCAGGTGCTGAGAGAAGAAGTAAAAATTCCTTTTAACAGCAAAATGGGGCTAAAATTCGGATGGTGATGGTCATTTATCCAAAGATTCCAATAAAATATGCCCAGTTTTGCTTACTTTAGTTCTGGCAGCATCAATTTAGCCATTTAACCTCCAGTGAAGGATGTTAATGATGACTTTTGTGACAACACCACTGAAACAGCCACTGACTTGTTGCATCACAAGAAAAAGCCCCAAAACTCTTAAAACACAAACAAACCCAAACCAAAGTCCCTTTCCATTACAAAAAGTGAAAGGCCAATATGCTCACAAATGCTGCTGGAGTGGTTGGATGCTCATCTAAAAACATCTGTGAGAGTGATGGCAACTGAAATTTGTAGTGAAACTCAATGTGATCTATGGACAAATGAACTGCACAAATTAATGCTAAAAATACAAGTTTGCATTTAAATTGGGAGCTGAGCAAAGGCTTGTCAGGGTTAAACAGGTCAGAGAGCCTCTGGCTTGGGCAGTTTGATATCCAGGATGCTATGGGATGAAATTCTATGAGCTAAGTTTAATTTAAGACATGGTTCTCTGTGAAAATGAAATCTTTACTTGGAGCACTTAGGAGTATATTTTTCATGCTTGTTCATCCATATGTGTCTCATTTCATTCTGCATCAATTTGCTGTGAGTGAGTTTGACCACAGCCCTTGGGTGGAGTGGACTCAGAGCACTGCTGATCACTTCAGATCAAAATGCCTTTGATGCCTTTGTTGGAAACTTTAGGGGTGTTAACACCTCCCAGAATGAAATGAGAGGGGAACTGATGGGGATAGAAATGGTGAGAAAATCAGGGATGTGTCAGAAGACCAAGATATCTTGAATTGAAATCCTGGCACAAACCCCTTAACTGGCCAGGTTAGAACTGTTTTCTTTAGGGAATTATTTAATAAAATCATTTTTCTTAGAGTAATTATAACTTCTTTTTACTCCTTGCACCCATGGAGAATCAAGTCTTGCTCTCCCACTGACTGAACACCCCTCCATCACTTTCTCATGCCCTTCTCACACCCCCTGAAGTTGCCCAACATTTTGGAGACATTCCCATCCATTTCAGAAGATCCTGCCCCTCTACCCAGAAAAGAGTTTCATTCTTAAAAATCAAAGCCTTGAAACCAAGGGTTTCATATCAACAAACAGGGGAAGAGTGCAGAGAACAACACATGTCCTAGAAATCAGGGTTGTGGCTGTCAGCAGTTTTAGGCAGTGGCAGAAGTTTTGCTGAACCACTGAAAGGAACTGACACTAACAAGAGGAAGATGAGCAGAAAAATGTATCACAGTAATCAAATCTGATTGTAATAAGTGCATTAAGTAGAATCTATGAGTCAGTTAAGCACGAAAATGTCTTTTTTTTTTCTGGAAACACTTTAGATGGGGGAAATACTGAAGGTGTGCTCAGATGTGGAAAACCTACTATCAAAAATGAAGCAGCTTTGCTAAAATATCCCCAAAACAGGTTGCCTGTTGTTACAACACAAAGAAGGGTTGCCCCTTTTCACAAATATATTTCCATGTTCTGTAAACCACTAGTGATCCATTTGGTCAGGTGCTATAAAAAGTTTTTTGAGGCAAAATTGAAAAAAAAATAAAACTAGAATAGAGGCATGAAGGAATTTTTAGGAAAATGGTAAACAGATCACCTGTTCAGTGAGGAAAACACCCTCCCTAATGGTACACAGCATTTAATGGGCACTGGTGGAACTGGAATAAAGCCCAGCAGAGAGACACACCCAATTTCTGCATGGCTGGAGGTATGGGAGAGGAACAAACAAAAACCTGGTGCCAGCCAGGACAGAAACTGAGCACTTAGTCCAGCTCAGGACATTAGACAGCCCAATAAAACTCCATGGTTCACAGGGCTGAAGGCAGCTGCAGTCTCTAATAACATGAGCACAGTCAAGGACCCTGCACCAGAGTTAATAAGCAGATCATTACAGACTCTGACCAAGGCAGTCTCCACACTGACCTAATCGAAATCCAGAATGAGCATTATCCTAACGTGCATGATGAACCAATTAGCCCAGAGCTGGGCTGCTTCCACCTGCTCTAGTGTCTCAATTTAGAATGGCAAATTAAAACCAAAAAGGGATGAGAGAGAACATGTCAGAGGTTGTTTAATGTGGGAAGATGGCTTTAGGGAAAGTGGGTTCCTCTGAGGCTGCAGCTCAGTGCTGCCAGGCAGGGCAGGTTTTTATGGATCTCCATGTTCCCATTGAGATGGGATGGCCAGCCCCCAAAATAAAAGATGACTCATCAGGTTGTTTTTTTTTGCTGGCTTCAGGGATGTGAATTAACAACCATGATGCCTGAAGGCTCTGCTCTGTGAACCTCTAAGTTTTCCTCCTTCCTGGGGATGTTTTCCATCTCCCTGCCCTTTTTCAGGAATTATTGTGACCATCCAGGTCAGAGAAAAATTCACAGAGGTTTTGGCCAAGTTTGGCCACTGTGCATCAAGGGGTCTCAGGGGAGAAGTGGGAGGCTGCCTGTGGCTCTGGGTTCCCTTTGGGCAGGATTTGAATCTCTCCTCCTGGAACATCTGTGTGTTTTGTTCTCTTGTTCAGTCAGAAAAGAGATTGTGAATAATCTGGAAACCAGGTTTGCTCTCCTGACTCATAGTCCTGGCCACTCTGGGGTGTGGTTTCAGTGAAAGGAGTGTGAGTTACTCTTGCTAATTCTCAGCAAGTCATTAGCCAATGCATCCTCTAAGGAGAGTGAGACAGAAAAGTGGAAAAATGTTATGCATTGCTTTACCATGAAGAGGAATTTAAGAGCTGGCCTTTGCTACTTGCAAATGCACTTTGTTCCTTTCCTCTGTGTGAGGATCCACCCATGAGCACCAGAGTTGTGTTAACAGAGCTTTGAGGAGTCCAGGGATGGGTGACTGGCACAACCCCCATGTGCAGACAGATTTACAGGGTCATGACAGCTCAGTGCAGAAAGCAAATACACAGGAATGTGGCAGAAGTAGACCCAAGCATAACACAGGTGATACTTCTTACTTTGTTTTAGGAAAATTAGTGAAAGGAAAAATAATCCACAGTCTACAACTGGCCTGGAAAATATAGCCACCAGGTGATATTTACAATACCAAAATTAGTTACTAAGTGGGATATTTATGGATGCATTGTTTTAGTACATTCAGTAATTTCTTGCCTTTTTCTTGAAGTTATTTGTTGTCTTTTCTTCCAGAATAACCACAATATTTGACTGTTCTGCACTCTGGGTTAGTAGGTTTCATTTCTTATCTGCTAGTTCTGGTTTGGTATTCAGTTGTTAAACCTTTTATTCAAACCCTTGAAGGATTTGTGCCAAGTGCATGAGTTCCTGTGGAACAGAATCCAGATCAACGTGTCCCAGCTCATCTCTCACACACACAGCAAAGTTGTTGTCACCTGTGGGTGACATTCTGTGCTTGATATTCAGGAAGAATGGGTGACCTACTGGTAGATTATTGTATATAATTTATATTACACTGATTTTGCAAAGCTCAGGTTTTTGTTGTTTGTGGCTTTTACAGCCAGCTGGGGAAAAGAAAGGGAGGAATGGCTGCAAAGAAAGATATGAACCCTCAAAATCTCATTCTTTGGCCATAGTTCTGACATTCCCTGCTCTGCAAACTGCCCACAGCAGTGGCCTCTTGCACCAGGCAGTGCTGCTGGCTCTCGTGATTTACTGACACCCCCACGGCTCTGCACGTTGGTTCCTTTGCGGTTTTGGAGCTTGAGAATAAAAGTCTGCCAGATTAAAGAAGAGGAAGGACGATTAAAGCCTGGAATGCATCACCCTGGAGGTGCCTGTGCTCTGCACAGGTTTGGGTGGATCCTGAGCACTCAGCACCAAGTGGAGCAGTGACAAAGGACACGAGCAGGACGCTGGGGGGGCTGACATGTGAAATAGGTGCTGAGGAACAGGGAGCACAAAGAAAGGCTCCAAGCCCCCGAGTACACATACATATCCGAGTCCTGGCTTTAGCTGGGAAATGGGAAAGGTTTTAATTTAAAATTTGATTTAAGGGAGAGAGACTTTTTCATTAGCGTAGCAGTTACTCACTCAGTTGGGAGCTATTGGAAGAAATTAAAGTACATTTGGCAATCTATATGCTTCAAGCAGGAATGGGATCTATCTATCTATTTATCCACCTTTCTGCCTAATCACATAAATTCCATGATATCCAGGGTTACATTTTCCCTTTTCTCAACAGCTGCAAAATCTGCCTGCCTGAAACCCCACTGAAAGGAGAAAGTTATTATCAATGTCAACCACTCTCTTAAGTTTTTATATTACTGTTTCTTTCTGCTGGGTTTTCTCTCAATCAGCTGAAAACCACACTGAAAACATTTTGTTATTGGCTTTTTTTTTTTTTTTCCAGTGACATTTTTCAGAGAGAAAAAAAAAAAAAAAAAAAAAAAAAAGGAAAGCAGGCGGAAAGAGAGAAATGCAAGTGAAAAATCGAAAAATCTAAGACAAAAACCAGAGGAGAGTGGTTTGGGGAAGTGTGTGTTTTGTTCACAGCCCTGTTTTAATATGCAGTTACCTCCTTTCTCATAGAGCTTAGCATAAAGTTTTGTAAGTTGTGGGGCTTTTTTTTCTATTTTTTTTTTCCTCTTTTGTCAAAAAAAATTATGAAAGTGTCGCTTTTCCTTTGCAGTTAATTCAGGAGAGATCCTCAATTCGAGCAGGGCACATTTTCATGCAAATACAGCAGCACAGTTTCCAGCCCCCTAATAGCTTCTTACAAATGATGTGCCATTACAACGAGGTTTATTTAAACAAATTTAATACATCTTTAATCAAGCTGGAGAGCATTTTCAAAGGTCACGCTCCAAATCAGGATCACTGTTCAGAGCTTATCAAAGTATTAGCTTAAGGGGGAGGGAGAATTATTTCTTGGACAAGTAATTTTAGGCAAATCTTTATTTACATTTTTATTCAGTTATTAAATTTTATTCCTTTCCCTCCTCCTCCTAGTCTCCATTTATGAACCTATAAGAAAGTCTGTAAATGGAGCCATAAGCATATCACAGCAGTTACTATTTCCAGGGGCTATTCCTTTGAATCAACTGGGCCCATAAAAGCAAGGATGAAGTCACTTTTTTTTTTTTTTTTTTTTTTTTTTTTTAAACACAAGCTCTGTGTATCCATTTCATACAACAAGCTCTGGCCTGAGGATCTGATATTAGGATAAATATATCAGATAGATTTTAAATTAACGAAACAAGTTAAAAACAAATTTGGAGCATAATGGGCATTTAAAGGTGCTCTCCTGTTCCTGCTGCAAGAGGATAACTGTTGATGTTAAGTCATTAGAACTAATGGGAGCTGCACTAATGGAGCCCAGGAATCCACCCCAGCTCACACCTCTGGTGTCATTCACTGGGTATTTGTCTGTAAATAGGTCACAGAGGGTTTAACTGGTGCATAACCAGTCCCTGCACAGGGCTCTGGGTGTCTCTGGCACTGTCACCTCACTCCTTGGGCCTCTGCTTTATTCAGTTTTTTTTTTTCCTGGATGTGAATATTTTTAAAATTGAAGTATTTAATATTCACGGAATAATTTATCCAGCAAAACTATTATATTTTTACTTAAAAATGCTACTTTTCTGTAGTGGTTGTGGGTTTTTTTAAATTTCTTTTTTAGTAATCATAATGATTTTTAGCAATGTTTTTTTGTATTTGATGCCCACACATAAAAGACAGGGTATTGTTTCCTTTCAATGCTCAGAATGATCTCTTAAGAGGGAGGACTTGAAGAAACTTTGAACTTCTGAGCAAGTTTGTAGAACAACACCAGATCAGTAGAATTAGGAAGCATCAAAGATGTTTAAGTGGCTGAAGGGTCTGGACTTCTCCTTTCTCTGTTGTCCATGGGACTGTGCATTCAAATCCTTTGGTTTCTGAGACTCTTTATGTTTCCTTTTTCCATCTGGATAAAGATAGGAAAAAAAGAAAAAAAAAAAAAAAAAAAGAGGGATAATTCATGAAATATAATAACTATGCACATGCTTAATGCTGAGTTTTAGCACAGTCGTGTGCCATGTCTGGCCATTTGAGCATAAAAAGTTAATAAAATTTGGCAAACCTTAGAATAGATTAAACAAGCCAGAAAAAAAAAATGTTAAGGAGTAAAGGTTGAAGGAAAATAGCTGCAGAGTGCATAATTTTAGGGCTGGACAGGAAGAAGTGAACATACAAGGATTTCTGACCATTGTAAAGGATCCAAAATGTGGGTATTTCACTGAGGGGTAAATGAAATTCTGTCAGTTGTATCTGCAACAGGTCATCTTCACTCTGATCAGCAGCTGATAAAGGCACAGTTCAAAACTCCTGTAGCTTTCCTTTTCCTTGGATTTGTGTTGGTGATCCATTTGTCTGCAGGAACACTGAGATTCACTTGCAAATTCACTGGCAATAGTCATCCCTACCAGCTAGTTAATCTATTTCTTTCTCTTAATATTCAGAAATTTTAAAGAATTTCAGTATTAACACTCTCCTGTGACTCTTCCTAAATTATGTGACTGCCATGTGGTTTGCTTTCATTGCATATTTGTGTTATGCTGGTTTTAGTTCCTTTTTTTGTTTTGTTTTGTTTTATGTGTTTGTTATTTGGAAATTGGTTCTCAGGAATATTTTGTTTGACCATAATGGGTTATTTGACCTCTTTTGGTTTCCCAGTTCACAGCAGGGAGGTGGCACTTCTGCTCATAGCAAGAATTTCATTCCCCAGGTTTGAAAGAAAAAACCTGTGGCTCTTCCCAGTACATAGTTGGTTTGCATGTATTAAAATATTTCTGCTTCAAATATTAATGTCGATTAAGCTCTTGCCACCTTTTTTAAAATATGAGGAGGACAAGTATAAACATAGGTTGGAAGTGAATAAACTTTAATTCTACTCTTATCCTTTAAGGATCTACAGAAAAAAAAGTAGTGATCAAACTCCAAATTGAACATGTACTTGTGAAAATAAAATAAATAAGAGCAAACAAACCCAAACTGTGATGCCAGCTTGCTCCAAGTTTCTCTTGGATTTAAGCAGTAGAAAAGTGTTTGTTAAAAACTGAAAATATTCAGTCTGAAGGTGCTTACTGATGTGCTGTCTGCTGTTAAATTATATTTTTGAAAAGAAATAAATTTAGCAAGTTTGAAGTTATATAGAATATTCTTTCATTATGTTGTCTGAAATAAATGGAGTACTCAACCAATCTAACTGTTGTCAAATTTTGTGTTCAAGAAATTGTGTCTAGCTTGGGTAGAGGGTTTTTTCCCAAGCTCAGGATTTCAGGATAAGATGAGAAAGATTTTCATCCTTTCCATTTTCTTTTGTTCCTAGAAATACCTAAACACAACAACTTTATTCAGCTAAAGGTAACTGTCAGCTGATGAACTTTCTGTTCATCTCCAGTTCTGTAAATCTGCAGAAAAACCCCTCACTCATCATTGATAATTTTTTTTTTCTGCTTTTTTTTGCATCAACAGCATTGAAATGTTGTGATTTGGGTTTGAAGAAAGGAAATTTAATGTCTGGAGCTGAAGAAAGGAAATGTAAAATGGCTAGAACAGCATCGTGGGCACTCCTGTGATGTGCACAAATCACATCTTCCAGTGGGCACAGCAAGCCCAACAACCTTGCTAAAAATCCATTTTTTTTTTTTTTTGGTATATGACAAAGCTTGATGTGAATTAACCAAGTCCCCTCTTGATCTTCTGCTGAATAAGAAGTGGGCTGAGCAGAAAAACAAACAGCACAGGGCTGTTGACACTGTAAACCCTGAGGGTTCCTTCTGAGACAGACAGAGCTGGATCAGAGGAAATAAATAGGTCAGCAGCTCTGCAAACAGCATCCAGGCCCTTCCAGGACTGCCTGGCCCATCAGGCAGTCAATAATTTTGGCCAGATAGTGCCTTAATATGCTCTGGTAGAGCCAAGAAGACTCTTTCTCTGGGAATAACCACAAGAGCAGAAGTTTGTGCTCCGAGGGTGGTGTTCTGTCCTGTGCTGTGATAAATGCTGAACATGTTTGCTGTAATGCTGTCATTTATTCCTTGTAATAACCTAAGGAGGTGATTGTTATTATTAACTGAAAGCATTGAGGATCCTAGTGGAGGATTTTGTCTGACATCTTCTGAAAAAAGTGCAAAAGGGAAAAAAAATGAAAAAACAAAACAAAAAATAAAAATGAAGCGGGCGTTCTTCACAGTTGTGGTGACAAATTTACACAGCTGGAAATTTCGAAATTTAAAGAATGGAAATTAATTTGTCAGTGCCAAGAAAGGCACATGGCACAACACAAGAAATAAAATAGATGTCTAACCAGAAAGAAAGCAACAGGAAATGAGAGTACTGGAAAAGATTTGAATATACACATTTTGATCAATGTGCCAAGCATGTGACATGCAGAAGTAATGTTGACCTGGTAAAAACAAGCAAAACCACCTCTGTAATATGATATTGATCTTGTGACAACTTTTTTTTTATATTATTAGTGCCCTCATATATCTTTTTTTATGAAGTTCAAGTTCATATATAATGAAAATTTCAGGACTTTCATCTAGTTTCCTTATACTATACTGGGAGAAGATTTCAATTATTTTCCTCTTTTAGCATGTTCTTCCAGGAAAGACAGAGAGCGATGGGGATGTAGAAGTGAGTTTTAGCATGTGAAAATAAAGATTTTTTGGCATTATAACTCATACCAACCAAGCAAACAGTGTTTATCATGGTTACAGTATTCAGGAATAGTACAGGTTCTCTGGATATTTTGTCTGGAAGGTCAGAGAGTCACTTTGGATGAACTCTGGATGTTTTACGGAGCAGGTTGAATGTCCTGATGTTGGAATGCCCACAGTCACATTAGTGTAGGAAGAGTTTCAGAACTTGCAGGCTGCAATTCCTCCCTAATTTATATATTTGGGTCCTATTCTGAATTCACACAGTACTTTATTGAGAAATTGTGATGATGTCCACCATACATTTGGGTGCATATCTTCAAATATTTCTGCTGCAACTATTAATGTATATGAAGCTCTAGCCATCATTTGCAAAATATGAGGAAGATAAAGTATTCAGCTGTATTTCAAAAAAGAAAGTTTTTGCTTTTCTTCACATCTCTTCCCCTTCTTGAAGGACAGAAACCAGTGTGGGTATCTGTCCACTGACAGTGATTATATAATTTTTTTTTTTTATCTGATATCTTACAGAGGAGTGCTAGTCCAAATTAAGTGCAGTTTTTATTTCTGTAACTTCACCATTTTTCTTGTGCCTTTTTTCCTGGCCCAAGCCCAATTTTAGAGTAACCCAGAGTATCCATGTTTATCCAGCACTGAGATCCAACCTCCACACTTAACCTAAGCTGTACTCAGTTTCTCTCTATATAGTTGCACTGTGGTTTGGGGAAAAAGTTCTGTTTTCCTTGAGTTTGCCTTATAGAGCTGCCCTACACTTCCTTACCATTTTAAATCTCTGGGAGACTAAGTGTAAAAATTCAGAAGTGCCCAAAACTTAAATTCCTCAGTGTCTGAAGTATTTTTTAGAAAGCTGAGGCTTGGTTTTCCCTTTTTTTTTTTTTTTTTTTTTTTTTTCCTCTCCATGAATCTTGATTTGCTGGCTATTTTTTATTTTAATCTCTAGTTTGAGAACGATAGGCCAGTTGCCTGTCTAGTGATAAGCATTGCATTTTCAAGATTATGCCATGAATAATTATTTCTTAACAGCCTTTATTTTTCCCCTT